>NC_081312.1:87841718-88144748 GCF_026419965.1 Kogia breviceps | reverse complement strand
ACTGAAGAACTTACTGTTCTACATACCTTACTTTTGAAGGACTTTTCAAAAATTCACATACTGTATTATTTAAGGACTATGATTATTCGATCTCATGGAAACTAAACCTTGTTAGCATCTCCTTACAAAAGGATTAAACGCTAAAACATTAGAATTCAGAAATTTGGTATTATAGGTATCCCTCACTTTTTAAAGTTCACTTTATGCCACTTCGCTTTTTCGAATGATCTTCACTAATAACTGTGCTCGCTAAGTGAAAGAAATCCAAAGAGGATTTTCACTTTTATTACAAGTGAAAATAGCATTTGTTTTTGCACTCAGCCATTATAGAGGCAGCGTGCACCCAAGCAGCAAGAGCAGCACCGCCAAGGCCAAGCTCCTTCTCCACCAAGCTACTCAGCATCTCAGCATCAAGCTGCCATAGCTTTGAACTGTGTCTGCAAGCATCTGTGCTTTACCTTGATTCATCTTGTGCATTTGTTAGCAAGATGTGTCCTAAGGCAACTGCTTATTTCAGCTTAGGGAAGGTTTCATAGGAATGCTCTACTTTTGGATAGCAGGGAAAACCTGTACTCACTACCATTCAAGGTGAAAAATTTCAACTCTAGATTGGTAACCTCTGAGCTAGCAAAAACTTGCTTGATAACCATGGTCATTCAGTTCAAAACAAAAAATTCATAGTAAACAGCCACCGTGGAGAGCACTTACTCCTACTGAGCTTAAGAAAGCACAAAAAAATGTGGCACAAAAATAACCCCAGCTACTCGATCTAAACAGCCTAAAGATATTTTCCATTAGCCAGAAAAATATTCTCTCTTGCAGAGAGAGAGAATTAACATTTACTGAGTGCCTACCAAGTGCCAGGCAACTCTGCTTAATGCTTGACATATTATGTCATTTAAAGCGCACAATAATCCTCTGAGGTAGCTTCTGTATTGACAAGGTTGGGAAATGGAAGAGAAAAAAAAAAGGATTAAAAAACTGGTTCATGACCACAAACAAAATGTCAAGGCAAAAATATAGATCCAGGTCTGTCTATTACAAACTACTTGGAATTAAACTACTCCATGAACACCTTATCTTGGAAATCTTGGAGAAACTCAACAGATATAAACCAGCATTTCAACATGGAAATAAAATGGACAAGTTTAGCTTTCTACTCCAATATCAACTTCAAAGTTTATGTAAAAGAAATAAGCTACGTGTATAAAAGAAAGAAATTCTGCACTAAAAGAGTGCAAAGAGGCAAGATGACCTTTAGGGTACATAAGATTTACCTTTTTGTAAATAAGATTTACAACTTATAAATCTCCAAAATTAGTTCCAAGTGGTCAGAATTATATTTATCAGGATTGACACCATTTAGATACAATAATTTCAGTCAGGCTTCTTCATGATATCAGTCTAGACTACTTCGTTCAAACTTCATTTTCTGGTAATTCTTTTCTGATTTCTCTAGTCGTTTCTTCTCACTTATTCCCAATTTTCATAACAGATGTCTTAACTCCTACATCCACTCTGCACAGAAAAAGTGAAAGGACAAATCTGAACTAAAGGCTCAAAACAGAAAATCTGCTACAATGTCGGGAGGTAACTAATATCTTGCAATGAGGCTGAAAACACAATCCAGTCCCATGTCTATACAACATTTAAATGAAGCATTTAAGTATCTTCACAACAGTATTGCTCATTTATTAACCCCAAGATTTGCAAAGCTCGCGTCATCCCTGAACCTCAGGCTGTTCATGAATTGGACATCCACCTTATCAGACTCAGGTAAAATGGAACAAAAGCAGTATTAACACAAAATTCAGAGTGATTACCTAGCTTAAATTTTTTTCAACCCAAGCAGAAGGATTTGTAAAGTTGTCAGCAAGAGCTGAAGGGTAGAAGTTAGAAGAGTAAAACATTCACTAAATGAATCGAAACCATAAAAAGACATTTTCCAACTCATACTAAACTTTATCTTCACAAATATAAAAAGATTTTGAGAACTTTGTTAATAAGAGTCTTAACATTCTGTGCTTGAGACTTTTGTAGCTACCTGAAAAACAAAAACGAAGCTGTAGTCATGTCATCTGAAACCGCATCTGAAGCCCCCAGGAGTTCTCAAAAAAAAAAAAGGTAAATCCGGTTCGAATCTACAAGGCATAGGAAAAACAAACAACCACCAAAAAAACACTGACTCCCTCGTCTTCTCCAACCACCAAATCTTCACTATTTCCTTACACGTTCGTGTATAGATGAATAATAGGTCTCTGTGTGGACTACCCAGGTTTCTCATCACTAACTGCTAGCTATCTCATTACTCAGTGCATTCTTTTACCACAGGATGGGAGAAGGGAGGCTAAAAATTATTGCATTTGTGCAGGGAAAAAAAAAAAGGTGGCTGAAATTAAACCACAATATTTCACTCATCTAACACCTCGAACAAACTCTACAAATGGGCCTTCGGGGATATAAATGAGTTATTGGCCCTGGGGAGACCTGAGCTTGAACGGGCAGGTGGGGTGCAAGACTTTCCATATGGGATAAGCCAGGGGCTCCATTCTCAGCTTCCCAGTCTCATCCCCGCGAGCTACTCCGGACCGCGAAGTCTGCACGTGGGCCGGTCCAGCAGCTGCTGTCACCTCCCGTCCCCAGTTAGCGGGTGGGATCGAGGCCGGAGCGCAGACCTTCAAAGAAGGGCTGGGGCTAGAACTAGGGCTAAGGCTAGGACTAGGGCTGGGGCCGGCGACTCGCCAGGGAAGTGCAACAGACCACGCTGCCCGCCTCCGGCCCATATGGCCGGCGAAAGGAAGGGAACAGGGCACCGCCAGGCCCTACGCTCGAGCCTAGACCCACGGCCCGCAGGCCCGGGCGGCGCCCCTGGGCCGACAGTCCGTCCGCCAGCCCGTCGGCGGGCAACTCTGCCCGCGACGGCGCCAGCCCGCTCCAACACTGCTCGGAGCCCCGGCCCGCACCCACCTTGACGTCCTCGTCCTCGTCCTCGCCTTCCCAGCGGTCCCCGCCAGCGGTGCCGCCGCCCCCCACCTTCCGCACCGGGTCTTCCACGGAGAACGTGTCCGCGTCTACGGAAGAGAGCGAGCCACGTTAATGCCTGCCTGGGTGTGGGGCCAGCGCCGGCCCGGGCCCTGCTCCCGGAACTTCTCCTCACCCCAGGAGTCAGAGTCCCCCGCCGCTGCCGCCGCCATCTCGAGCCGGGTGTAAGCGTGTGCGAGTAGAGAGCGAGCAGAGTTAGCGCGGCGGAGGTGAGTCACTGGATCTGCTCTCGTTGGCCGGCGCAGGGCACGCTGGGACCTTGGCTGACTGAACGCCAGGGCCCAGGCCCCGCCCCTTCTGGCGGCGGCTGGGGCGACGTGCGCGCGGGCCGGAAGGGGGCGCGGAATGCGGCGGGCGAGGCGGAGCGTCCTGTACTCCACGCCCCGGGGAGGTCCTGTGAGCTAGTCGGGTGGGGAGAGAGGAAGGAGTTGAGGGAAGGCACCCAATCCTGGGTCCTGGGAAGGAAATGTAAATGCGGGGAAGTTAGCAGGGCAGTACCTTGCCTGGCACTGGACTCTCTCCTGCCCTCTCCACCCCTACCCTGCCAACCCCATCCGCGCCCCAACCAGTCGGATGCGCCCTTCCTCTGGTCACAGAGATCGCCACTCGCTGCCGCTGGCCGATACCTAGGAGACCCACAGCCTCTCCACGCCGCACTCAGAAGCGGGCTCTGAACTCCACGCCCACCTGTGGGGGCGGTGGATTGGCCTCCCCGATCCCTGGAGGGCGCGGTTGCGCTGGGCGAAGTGGGGTCCCTCTGGAAGCCGGGGTACGCAGGGCTCCCGGGAAGAAGAGAGCGGAGAGGACCGAGCTCCTGGCAGCCTTCCCAGCCAGGGTGCTCAGAGTAAGCTCCTGGCACACTTGCCTTCAGTTCGTCACGAAGGGATCGAAGGCAGCCCCAGTGCTCAAGGATTTTCCCTTCCTTTGAGCTCCTTGAAGCCAATACATGATTCATTCTTTCACAGAATAATTTCGGGACTCGGTCTGCGCTAAGCATAAACTCTAGCCTTGACCTAAAGGAGCGCACAATCAAGTAGCAAAAATAGACATGTAAACAAATTTCGACACAGTGCGATGACCGCAACAAAAAGAAGCATTGCGAGGTTAAATGTAAATGGGTAACATTAACCGCGGGGGGCGGCCGGGGAGCGGTAGGCTACATGAAAGGCTTCGGGAGGGTAAGCACAGCAGTAACGAGTTTTAAAGACCAGGTGAAATTTGCTCCAGTGCATTTCCAGTAGAAAGATTTCATGTGGTCCCTGATCTGACTGAATGGCGCAATTGGAGATAAGCTGAACAGGTAAACTGATCTTAATAAAGGGTTTAAGATGGGCTAACCTGCACTCTGTCCTTCGGGCCATTGGGCTCCACTGCAGGATTTTCAGAGGCGTGCAGTTTCAGATATTATTATTTTGTTTTTGTTGTTTTCTAAATTTATTTTTGAATATGTAACACACGTACTTGGTACAACGTTCAAGTTATAAAAGGGTATACACAGTGATCAGCCATTCTGTTTTTTCTGGTGGCAACTATTGTTTCCCATTTCTTGTGTACCTTTTCAGAGTCTACAAACAGTACACATTTTATAAAAGATGGTCTTCCAAAAGATATCCTACAGCCCACTTACTCAAAGTTTGTTCCTGATCAGCAACACCTGGGAGCTTGTCAGAAATGTAGAATCTCAGACCCCATCCCAGAATCAGAATCTGTCTTTTAACAAGATCCTCAGATGATTGTATGCTAAAGTGTGAGAGGCAATGCTATACAGCCATCCATTGATAAAGAGGGATTGGAAGGAGGCAAGACAGAGGCAAGGAAAGACTAGAATGTAAGGTCCCTAGGGCACAATCTGTCTTTTATTAACAGTTATATCTCCTGCATTTGGCACAGTATCTAATACGTAAGTAAATATTTTATGAATTAATAGAGAAGAACACCATCCTAAAGCAAGGCAGTGGCAAAAGAGGAAGGAACCAATCAGATAGTTAAGAGTCAGAATCAACAGAATTTAGTGACTGTGGTGATTAATTTTATGTGTCATCTTGTCTAGGCCATGGTACCCAGTTTTTGGTTAATCACTAGTCTAGTTGTTGCTGTGAATGTATTTTTTGTTTATGATTAACCTATAAGATGCAGATTTTGAGTAAAACAGATTACTCTCCATAATGTGGATGGGTCTTATCCAATGAATTGAAGGCTTTAAGAAAACACAGTGGTTAAGAATCCGCCTGCCAGTGCAGGGGACATGGGTTCGAGCCCTGGTCTGGGAAGATCCCACATGCCGTGGAGCAACTAAGCCCGTGTGCCACAACTACTGAGCCCGCGTGCCACAACTACTGAAGCCTGCGTGCCTAGAGCCCTTGCTCCGCAACAAGAGAAGCCACCGCAATGAGAAGCCCGCACACGGCAAGGAAGAGTAGCCCCCGCTCGCCGCAACCAGAGAAAGCCCACACGCAGCAACGAAGACCCAACACCGACAAAAATTAATTAATTAATTATTTTTAAAAAAGGAAAGAAAACACACTGACGGACTTCCCTAGTGGCACCGTGGTTGGGAATCCGCCTGCCAATGCAGGGGACACGTGTTCGAGTCGTGAAGATCCCACATGCCGCAGAGCAACTAAGTCCAATGCACCACAACTACTGAGCCTGCGCGCTAGAGCCTGTGAGCCACAGCTGCTGAGCCGTGTGCCACAACTGCTGAAGCCCCTGCACCTAGAGCCCGTGCTCTGCAACAAGAGAAGCCACCGCAATAAGAAGCCCGTGCACCGCAATGAAGAGTAGCCCCCGCTCTCCACAACTAGAGAAAGCCCACGCCCAGCAACGAA
This sequence comes from Kogia breviceps, assembly GCF_026419965.1. NCBI lineage: Eukaryota > Metazoa > Chordata > Mammalia > Artiodactyla > Physeteridae > Kogia > Kogia breviceps. The sequence continues at coordinate 88,138,878 of NC_081312.1, read as the reverse complement.
AACCAAAAAATTAATTAATTAATTAATTTTTTAAAAAAAGAAAAGAAAACACACTGAGGAAAAAGGGATTCTGCCTACAGACTGCCTTTGGATTCTGCAGCATCAGCACTTCCGTGGGTCTCCAGCCTGCTGACCTGCCCTGCAGATTTGAGACTTGCCAGCTCCCACAATTACGTGAGCCAATTTTTCTTTCTTTTCTTTTCTTTCTTTCTTTCTTCCTTTCTCTTTCTTTTATTTCTCCTTCTTTCTTTCTTTCTCTTTCTTTTCTTTCTTTCTCTTTCTTTCTTTCTTTCTTTCCTTTCTTTCTTTCGCTGTGCTGCACAGCTTATGGGATCTTAGTTCCTCAACCAAGGATTGAACCCGGGCCCTCAGCAGTGAAAGTGCCAAGCCCTAACCACTGGACAGCCCAGGAATTCCCTGTGAGCCATTTCTTAAAATAAATCTCTCTATATATACACATGCTACTAGTTCTGTTTCTCTGAATAACCCTGACTAACACAGTGACTGACTGGATATGGAGGAGGAGGAGGGGAAGGGAGCAGTAGAGGATGATGCCTTTGGAGATTGAGTGGAAGTAACACCCATCTATAGGTGCTCAAGTCAAAAACCTGGGAGCTATCCTTGCTTTCTTCCTCTCACTGACCCCTTAAATTCAGTCCATCACCAAGGTCTGTGAATCACTTCCAATATTAATCTCGAATCCATGTCTCTTGCTACCACCTTAATCCAAGCTTTCTCTAGGCAGTTCTATGCTTTCAATTGGTTTTCCTTCTTCCACCTTCTACTCTTCCCTCTCCACAGTCCATTCACTATACACCAGGCAGTTTATTTAAAAAGTGTAAATTAGATCATCACACCCCTTCCACCTAGTTGAAATCCCTTTAGTGCCTTCTTGGTGTTTGTTTTGGATTTAAATTCAACTCCTTATGATGGCCTACAAGGATCTGCATAATCTGACTCTTACCTCCCACCAACCCCCTTATGATGTCATTCCCTCTCATTAACATCATTGTTACTGGCCCTCTGAGGCTACTAAGCCTTTTCCTATTTTTGGACTTTGTGCTTGCTATTCTTTCTGTCTACAGTGCTTTTTCCACACCTTTACATGGTTGGCTTTTTCTTCCTCCAAAATTCAGATGTTACCTTTGTAGAAAGTTCTTCCCTGATCTCCCTCCAGGAAGGGGCCTTGCCCAGTTACTCATCTTGTCACTCTGGTTTTGTCATAGCATTTATCACAATTTCTAATGACCTTGTTTCCTTATGAATATCTATTTGGAGCACAGGTATCTTGTCTGTGTTCTTTGCTACTGTATTCCCAGTGCCTGGCATGTAGTAAATGCTCCGTAAATGTTTCTGAAGATGCCTGAATGGTGTTTCTCATCATAATAAGGAATGAGGATAGGTTAAGTTTTGGCCACACAGATCTTGACATTCCTCTGAGGCATCCAAATAGAAATGTCTAGTATACATTTGGAACTAGAGAGGTCTGATCCACAGATAGAGGATTAGGAGTTATCTGATGATGGGGGTGGATGGAATCACGTGAAGTAGAGGCCATCTGAAGATAGGATAGAATGAGAAACCTTGAAGGACATCAACATTTAAAAGTAGCCAGGAGAAAAAGGTATATAAAGGATGGTAAGTTAAAAAAAAATTTTTGTATCCTTCCAATTCTACTACATTTTTTAATACAAATTTTAAAATACTATGGAATATAGTATATTTGAAAATTCACTGTTGTAAGTCAGGAGACCTGAGTTCTAAACATTCAAATGATCAGATTATATTGAAATGAACACTGGACACTTATGGTGAGGAGTGGGGAAAGCTCACAATGATTTGTCCTTTTCTGGAAATCGTCCTAGTATACAAGAGTAGGTGGGATCCCCAAGCCATTCTACTCCCTTACTATAGCTGATTTGGGAAAGGGGGTCAGAAGCAGATTATCTATGAATCTAATGAAGCTGTAGCTTCAGAGCCCCTCATTGCATAGGCCCCTTCCATTCTTCAAGAAAGCCCTCCAAATTGTATATGCTTCAAACTGTATAAAATCGGAATCTGCCCCTAGGTGGGATATAAATAACCTAGTGGAACCACCAAATTATCTGGTAGCTAGTCTCCAAAGATGGCCCTTTAATGAATAGTATCCAAGCCCTTATGTAATTTCTGAGTCTGGGGTAGCCCTATGATTCATGTTTAACCAGTAGAATAGGACAGAAGTGACACCCAAGGCTAGGCTATAACAAGCCTGGCAGCTTCCACCTTTGCCTTTTGGAATGCTCACTCTGGTAGAAGCCAGCCGCCATTTAAGAAGTCTTGCTATAAGATTGCCATGCTGTTTCAAGATAACCTTACAGAGAGCCTGTTTAGGGAGAGAGAAGTATTCAGCCAGCCCCTGGCTGTTCCAGATTATCCCAGCAGAGATGCCAGACATGGGAGCAAAGAAGTCATCTTGGACATCCAGTCTAGCTGAACCATCAGATGATTGCATCCACAGCTACCCTTCTTTTTTTTTTTTTTTGCTGTGCAGCTTGTGACATCCTAGTTCCCCAGCCAGGGATCGAACCCGGGCCCCCTGCAGTAGAAGCTTGGAGTCCTAACCGCTGGACCACCAGGGAATTTGCAATCCACAACTACCATTTGATTACAGCCACAGAAGACCCCAAGCAAGAGCTGTCCAGTTGAGCCCAGTCAGCCCACAGATCTGTGAGAGATAACTTCTCTTAAGCCTCTTAAGTCTTGAGGTGAATTGTTATACAGTGATAATGGAAAGATTCTCTTTCCCAGGACTTTAGAATTTGGAACTCAAGACTCTCAGGGCCTGGGAGTTGGTGGCAGATGACAGCAGCCTAAAGGAAAGACCTCCTGATGAAGTGATGACTTCCCAAGCCACCTTACTTCCTCTTGCCTTCCCTTGAGGTCCAGTTATCCAACTCTTCCTTAAATGCCATGAGGTACCCCAGTATCTTTCCAGTAAATTCCATTATTGGCCTCAGCTAAAATTTTTAACAAATACACCTTAGTAGTCTTATCTGCAGATAAGAAATCTTGAGAGGCTAAGCTCTGCTATACTTAAGTCTGTTTAGCACATAGTGGGCACTTAATAACTGTTGAATGACTGCACGAATAAATTTCTAGGCAAAACTGGGTTTTTTCTCAAAGAAAAACTCTCCCATCAGGCCATTGTTTCTCCTCATGAAAGGTAGTCTCAAAAGAAAATTAATACAGCTGCACCCCAAAGCAAGCTGCTTTTTTAATATATTACTAGTAAGCCCACAGCATTACAGCAATGACCTGAACTAGGAAATAGTAAATAATTGGCTAAGAAAGTGCCAGATTCAATCGAATATCCCAAGGTGAAGACTCAGGAAAGCAAAACTGTGTATTTCTGAAGTGGTAATACAGTCATCTGTATTTACTTGCCTGAAGATGTTCTAAGACAACGTATCTTCAAACAAACAAAAAATGTTAATAGAAAGAAGGTGAAATATAGGGGAGGTGAAGCCAAAGAACAAGATTTTGACAGTCCCCAGAGAAAAGGCTAAGCTGACCTGCAGACTTCTGGCAGATACCTAGTAGAGATGAAGATGAGGGCATCCTGTTGACTTGATATTAGCTGTTATGATTCTCTTTCAGTAGACCTTCTCTCTGGTTCTACTCTTACCAAGCTGGCATCTGACTGTGATTTAGTTTCATAAGGAGGTAAATTAATGGAATTGATATTTGGCCTAAGAATTAGTGTTTTGTGAGTTTAGTTAGTGTGAACCAATTCCTCTGAATTTCATTAATTCTGAGTTGCACATTCAGAATCAATTTTCTGGCTTATAAATTGAAGTCCAAACTTTGAAATATGAGCTCATTCATTATGTCATGTATTCAACAAATAATTATTGATGGCCTACCCTGTACCAAGTACTATTCTAGGTTCTGGGGTATTAACTTCAAGGTATTAAACCACATGCAATTGAAAATAGGGTATGAGAGTTGGAGGTGCTGTGGAAAAAATACATGGGCTATATGTATGCTTCATTGATAAATTTTTGAAGCAGAAATTGAGAATATAATTTATTCACAGAATTGTACATGCCGCTTTTTGAAATAAAGAAGCTGGGAGACAACTGTCAAGAACTCTGTGCTGGAGATTTCGATTATTCCTTAAAACTAATCTGTGATCCACACACTAATCTCTAGGGAAACCCTATAGTCACACGTAACACTATTCCCATCTTACAGATGAGCAGAGTAACTGATCAGTGTTTGTTGAACAAATTAACATTAAAACCTCTGCCTTCAAGAAGCTTCATCATTAAAGCCATAGGAGAGTAAATGCCAGCAGAAAAGAAGCATGGCTGCTTATGGCTTATTTTTAAGTGAAGTGCCTTAAGCGCCAGACTCAAAATCTCATAAAGATAAAATAAGGCTAGGCTGAGGAGGCAGTTTTAATTGCAAATAGCACCAGATTAAAATTCATTTATAGGGACTTCCCTGGTGGTCCAGTGGTTAAGACTCCGCACTTCCAGTGCAGGGGGCATGGGTTCCATCCCTGGTTGGGGAACTAAGACCTCACATGCTGCCCCGCTTGGCCACCCCCCCGCCAAAACACTCATTTATAAAATACCAAAATCACTGATTTGATTTACATGATTTGATGTAGAAACAACTAATGACTTTTTCAATTTTAACCCTCCTCCCCAAAAGAGCCTACCCAAGACGTGAAATGACAGCATCTCCTTTCAACTCCTATACATTTTTCCGTACTTAACTTTTATATGGTGCCATAAAATCCTAGAGTACCTTCCCATTTCTATCATTAAGCTGGGCAAGCCATACTTTCCCTAGAACTTTACCAATCTCCGACCTCAGATTGTCCATTACAATGCTAGCACCCAATACATTAACCATATTATCGTGGAGAAAGGAAATTTTTTGCGTGCAACGAATTAGGTCAACATCTGTATTTCTTCAAACTGGTCTCCCACTCAATCTATTCCCTATTCAGCAGTCAAAGTGATCTGTTTAAAACAAATCTGATTATTTACCCCCTTGCTTAACTTTACCCCCTCCCCCAACCAAGCCTGGCTTAATATTCTTTCAATAAATGTTCTACAGATCTCAACTTAATACTTCTTCAGCCAATCCAAGCCTGACTTCAGATTAGATTGTGTTATTAGCCCTCAAAGCCAGTCTTTTCGTTCATGTTCCTTTTCCCAGCAAATGTCAGTCTCCACTGCTAGCCTGTTAGCTTGAGAGCAGCGTCAGGTTTGCTTTCTTCTGCCATCCACAGAGCCTAGCATAGTAAGGCAGTGTTTTTAAACGACTTTTACTGTCATCAGGAAGGCTACCTACAGCTACCTTCAACAATTGTCATACATCAAATATAACACTAAAGCTCAGTATATGGGAGCCACTAAAACTCTAGGTCATTTGGTTCACTGATTACTAAGAGACTCCTAACTCGGCAAGTCATTTACATGAGCCTGCTACCCCAGCTACTTACTTCTCAGGAGATTTAATACTCACTCTTTAGTTTCCTCATCCTCCATTTCTTCCTTCACAGCATTATTTTCACCCAAAATGTTCTTAACCAGGGGTCCCCAACCCCCGGGCTGCGGACGGGTAACCGGTCGGTGGCCTGTTAAGAACCGAGCCACACAGCAGGAGGTGAGCGGTGGGCTAGCAAGCGAAGCTTCATCTGTATTTACAGCTACTTCCCGTCGTCGCTCGCATTACCGCCTGAGCTCCGCCTCCTGTCAGCATTATGGTGAGTTGTGTAACTCTTTCATTATATATTACAATGTAACAATAATAATAGAAATAAAGTGCACAATAAATGTAATGCGCTTCAATCATCCCGAAACCATCCCTCCCGCCGCCACCAGGCCGTGTTAAAATAGTCTTCCACAAATCTGGTCTCTGGTGCCAAAAAGGTTGGGGACCGCTGTTCTTAACAATCATAGGTGACCTCTCCATTACCACTTCTCCAGTCTTTCTTTCCAGACTGCTTGCTGCTCATCTTTCTTAAAAAACCTCCGACATCTGTGGAATTACAGTAACCTGATCCTACTGCTCATTTCTGCCCCCTTTAGCTTCAGACATCTCCCAACACCCTGCATATATCTCACACACCCTCAAGAAAATTAGCTGCTTTAAAATTTCAGTTCTGGTAGTTATTTGTATACATGTTTCACCACCCATTTTACAGATGAACAAATTAAGGATCAGAGAACTCCTCTGTCTAGTAAGTGGATGAGTTCTTAAATTCTTGAATTCAGGTCTTTTGACTCTGAACTTTATTTTCCTTTTTATTACCCATATTCCTAAGTCAGCTATTCCCAAGTCGTCATTTATTTCTAAAGGCCTACTGCAGTGACACTCAAACCAGTCTGTGTGCATTACACTCCTTTGAAGCTCAGGGAAAATAGTTATCAAGTCTCATCCCAGCCAGGAACTGGGGGTGGATGGGTGAGGAAAATGAAGAGATGTTAGTCAAAGGGTACAGACTTCTAGTGGTTTGAGGATCTAATGTTCCAAGAATCTAACATATAGTATGGTGACTATAGTTAACAATACTGTATTTAAGTCTCATCACAGAGATTGGGGTGGGACCAGTTTGCTATTTTGTTGTTATACGTACGTTCAAGTTATTTAGCCCATTACATGAAGTAATTTTAGCTCACCATAATCTGGTTCTTTCTTGCCATTTTATCTCTACTTTTTAAAGCTAACCACTTCATTGTTCAGGTTTTATAGTACTTCTCGTAGTTCCAGAAATTAAGAATGTTATTCCTCCTAAAGTCTTTACTTTGAGTAATGGTAATTAAGAGAGCTAGATTCTAATCGCAGCTTTGTGATCTTGGGAAGACACTTTTCTAGACACATTTTTACATCTGTAAAATAAAGATGTACACTTAGAAGATGGAATTTTCTTCTAGTTTAAAAATTGGACTGTTAAACTTGAGGGCCTAGTTTGTACACAAGCTTTTGCACTGAGTTAATATATTCTTTTATAAGAACATTTTGTTGGCTACATTCATTTTATAAATTAGGGAAAGCTTTGTATTTATGTACAAACATGATTATACAAAAATGCCAACACCTTGGGAAATAGCCTGTTGTAATGATACTTGAATTCAAGTCTCCTAGAACAGCTGTGAGGTCTTGGGTCACAGCCCTCTCTGAGCTTGTTTCCTTATCTGTTTTTTCCGTATCTGTAACCTGCTCTACGTTCCTTACAGATCATCAAAAGAGAAAGCAATGTGAAAAAACTGTGTACTTGTAAACAAAGCACTATAAAAATTTAAGTTGTTAGATATTATATTGTTTCTAATGGCTCATAAAATATCACCAAAGAAAAGTGCTTCCATAAAAGTTTTATTTATCCCCACAACAACCCTGTGAGGTAGGGTGATCAGGGCATTTGAAGATGAGAAAACTAAATCTACATTACTTGTTCACGGCTATACTGCATAGTAAATATGTAGAAGTTAAACTGAATATTTTAAATGTCCATGAGTTTATATTGATTCATGTGGAAAAAGGCAGAGAGAATATTAACTCCCCCCACCTTAATGCCAAAAGGACACTGCCTTGAAAAATCCCATTTCAAAAGATGAAAGTAGTATTTCATTGCTTATTTCTACAAAGATTTATAAAATAAAAAAATAGTGAAATATTTTACAGTTAATATATATAATGGTCTCATTCAGGGATATGTCCTTCAGCTGTGTATATGATCAACTATTCCAAGTGCTAGAAAATGCAAACTCTTAAAAAGTATGAAAGACATGAATGATAATAAGCAATAACCTCAATCTTCTTTATTATTCCTCCATGCATCTTAAATAAGTTCTGTGAAATCTGGTCCCAGTTAAAAAAAGAAAAAAGAAAACTCTACCACAAAGAGATGTCTGATAAACTTAATTTTGTTGCCTACTCTTAACTGTCAAACCACTGTCACATTAAGTAAAGTAGTGATTTCCCAAATCTATGAGAATCACTTGGAGAGCTTTTAAAAAATACAGAACTCTCAGGCCCCACTCTAGACCCAGTGAGACAATTTGGCAGAGGTCAGGCCTCAAGAATCTGTATTTCAAAAGCTCCACAGAGTAATTCTAATGAAGAGTCAGGTTTGGGAACCAGTGATATATTTTAAAATACTAATAACTAATATAAAAACCATGAAGTAAGTATAAACTTGTTGCTCACATCTCCCCTTTTAAAAATGTCTCAAAACACATAACCCCGGAACTCTTGCCTCTGGGCAAGTAATTTCAATTCAAGATACAGAGAAACATTTTATAAAAATGTATCCTAGTGAATGAGACTTGGATTCCAATAATAATTTAAGTAGCATTTAAATATAAGATACTGAGTTCTGTGGTTCTTACTCTGAAATTTTAAAATGTATTTTATACAGGTTCCTAGCAGGCTTTTAACTCAGGGGACAACATGAAAAGTAATGACATAATCAAGCACATAAGCACTGAAAAAATACTATACTCAAAAACAGCTCATGAGAGGAATAAGAAAGTGAATGAATGACAACCTAAGGCCTTTTGGCCCATACATTTTTGTTCCCAGTCCACTCTTCCCCTATAAGGGGAAATAAAATAAACATTCTTTCCTAGTTACTTGGCATAGTTATTTGGTGGGTGACTATTAACACTAAGTTAATTTAGATACACAAGATTAAAAGAGATAACAAATAAATACCTAGGAAGACGAAGAGAAGTCAGATCAGAAAACCTTAACTAGCTAATGATGTAGTATATAACACCATCATGTTAGGACAATTAAATGAAGGCTTCAGTGTCCTTTACATTTCAGCTTTATGTGACTGACACAAGACGTGGAAAAGATCTGGTCCTTATGAAGAAGTCTGTGCTCGCTGCAAAGATTTGTAGGAATAATGAAATGCTTTCTTCATTGATGAGATGAAGTCTCTGTTTCTCAGCAAGTTGACTGAACAAAACAGTGAATAACAAACTTCTTTAGATGGTTGAATGAAAGTAATATCTAGTTGAAAAAGTCATTGGCCAAAGATAACTTTTTTAAAAAAATGATTCTATGTTTAACCATCCCCCCCCAAAACCCAAAAAACAACAAACCAGGAAAACCAAAGTAATATAAAAACACAACGTACACATCCATTTTCACTGACAGTTACAAGAAAATAGCCATTTATAGAAGTTACAATGCTTTCAACAAATCCCCCCAAAATTTTGGGAAACAAGATAAAGCCATCGGGTAAATAAATATACATACTAGCTAATATAAAACAATTTATGCTTTTAAATTGTTGTCAACTCTCTTTTAAGACCCAAGGAGAAATATGGTGCTATAAATCTGATTAGGGCTACATATATTACATGGAATTAAAAAACACAACTGATTAAAACATCCTAACAATAATACAAATATTTAAAAGAATGTCTTTAAAAGTCAGACATTTACCACTGGAAATATCACAATTATAATATGTACTTCAGAGTCGTAATGTGTATATAGGTCACTTTTGCTGTGTCTTATCAGGTATCCATCTCTCCTGCATTTACTAGTCAGTTTTTAAGAGTTCATGTTTTCTGTGTGAACTGAAGGGACTGGGCACATCTCAATTCATAAACACCTCCATTTAACTAATGGAAATGTTTAAGGTAATATCTACCAACAGATAAAGGAAAGAAGGGGTAATAAGATAACACATTTTAAAGTGGAGGAAGCTGGATAACTGTCTCTATAACTTATTTTAAATTTTGTATTAATAACAAATTTAAAATGACTCAAATCAAGTAATGAAGAAAAATAGACTGAATTGATCTCAAGAAATTTTCTCAGGCCATATAAAATTCTCCCTTAGTTTATTTCTTTACAGAATCTTGTTAGGCTTGATTCATTTGTCAGTCAACTTAAAGGAGCTCTCCTAGCAGGGGATCAAAAACAGCTTTACCAATAAAAGATGATTAAAAGTTATTTTTAAAGTGCCTATAGGCACAGTGGTATATATAGGTGCTTACACTTCCCTTTTAGTTGTGGGAAAGCCCGTTGAGACTGTATTTACTTAATCAGAAAAGCTTTCAGCAATTATAATGCAAGCTGAAAGTTTAGATACTGTATAGGTTTTGGGTTTTGCTGTTTGAACATAAAAAGGGAGCAGGGAGAAATGTAACCAGGTTCACAATTTTGAGCAAGAGCATATGTAAAGGTAACATATGTACATTTTATTTCAAGAAAGACAGAAGACAAACAGCATAAAGATGCCCAGATGCCCTAAAGATAAATACATTTCAAAGATTCTCATTAAAATGAATCTGTAGTATTTTTTTCCTGCAAGCAAAATACCTTTCTTTAAATTAAAAACTAACAAACAAACAAAAAAACCCCCAGTATTCTGAGTTGCAAATGCTTTTGCTTTTTTTTTTTTTGCAGAAAATCTGCCATGATTATTTTTTTAATGAATAAGGATTTTCCACAAAACAGGCTTGCTCTACATGCTAGATTTTTAAACAGTTCAGTGACACAATATGCTAACTACATACACAACAGATAATATAGTAAGAAAACACGCAACCTGATGAAAAGTTAAAATCTTCATTAATACACTGAAAATTGACATAACTCATGCCTTTAAAATCAAAAATACAAAAATTAAATGTTTTCCTAAAAAGATTTCCTTATTTTAAGGATTCATTTGAAAATGAAGCTGCATGTAATTTGTACAATAAGTTGTACAAGTAAACAGGTAATATACATAAAAAATTAAGTGACATACTCCTCAATTATCAGTTGTCCACCTTTAATTTCCAATACTGTACTTTCTTAACAAGCATACAAAATATCAAACTTCTCTTTAGAAAAAGTGCCGTTCTTTGACATCCTTTACACAAAAACAGTCTGAGCCTGTGGCATGATTAATGCAGTTGAGAGGCAAAGCATACTAACTTTTACAAATTCTACCTTCCATAAAAAGCCTCCCGAAAAAGAGATTACACGCCACTATAAAAATATCAACCTCTTGTGGTAGCTGCATTAGAGAACCAAGGCTTGAAGACTATTTTCATATAGCATAGAAAACCACTATGAGAACATATTAACTGCATTGGTGGCTTGGGAGTTTACTGTGCCACAGGATTATGCATAGCTACTGTAAGGTACCAAGACTGTTACACAGAGTTTTAACTGATTGTAACTGAGAGCATAACAGAGGTACTACCAGCCCATGCAAAATAACTAAAAATACTGAATCACTGTGCTGAATACTTCATTCCTGGAGAAAACCAAAGGCATCAGTAACCAAATCAAGCCCAACAGGTGACCAAACTCATTCTCCTCAAAGATTGGTGAGCACAGTGAAGTCTGAGGTATACCTTTTATCCATCAAATCTGTGTGCCACTGCAAGATATTACCACTTGGGAACACATGCCATCACAATGGTTTAAATCTTTTGAGTATTAGTCATTCATATATTCTTATCTACCCAGTCTCGATTTCTGAAAAGATTTCACCTACAATAGAATATTACAGAAACAAAATATAAATGCATGTTCTAAATGAAACTTACATGGACTAAAAGTAGAGAATATTTTTAAACAAATATACAATATGCAGGCAGACAAAGCAGGAAAACGGCCATTCAAATGTATAATAAAAAACTAAAAATTGACTATTTCCAGAAAACTATGAAGCGCCTCAACTAAAAGGAATGCATAATGAAATTCTAATCTAATACAGGTCAAAAATGTAAAAAGGTTATAAACCTTAACAGGAAAAATAAAACAACTTTTACTGGCCATTCCTGTTGAAATGAGAATTTTAAAGTAACAGAAAAGTGGCTACAAACCCACTTAGAGCACCAAACAGAGAGAAAATAAAAGTCCATTTTCATCTCTGTTATTATCATAAAATCCTGTGTGACTACAGGTCAAACTGCTGGTGGCAGAAACAGAATTCTTTATAAACTGCAGATGTCCTGTACATAAAAAAATTTCACTGGAAGTTGCACTAGTTCTAAAGACTCTTCTGTTTTAGCCTACCTACTGTATGTATTCAATCTGAGATAAAGTCTCTTTCTGTAACCCTTGATTATTATTGGGCACCAAGATAAGAAAAGCAAGACGGGGTACAAAAATGCAAAATTTCAACAGTAATGGCAATGTTTTTGTCTTAGTCCAAAAGGGTCCTGCATTCTCTCCCCCTTCAGTGATTTGACAAGTCTTTGTACTTAATCTGGGGGCAGCAAATCATGCAAGCGAAATCGGTCTCTGATGTGAGGTCGAACATCTTCATTCTGTGTGGAGAAACAGACATTTTAAAAGCCACGTAATTTCAAAGACATGATCCTCATAACATTATGAACATTCTTACTCTGCAAAGAAACTATACCACCATTTATCAATATTTTATAATTTACATTATTTTGTTTGCCAAATAAAAAGATACTACACAGAAGCAGTTAAATTTAGATTTTAAAAAAAAGCCTGTCATTAATGTATTAGTTTTGTAAGAACAATTATGCAATAAGAGGTCAAACCAAAAGACAGGTAAAGCATTAAGCCAATGAATTCCACTTTATATAGTAGTTTTAAAATTAATCCATGGACATAGAGGAAAAAAATTCCCAGAATAAAGTTTCAGTACCATAAGCATTAATTCTAGACCTGAACTACAAAATCAATTTAACACAACTAGTTAGTGACAACTAGTTAGCAAGAGGAAGTCTGGTAAAATAAAACATTCGATATATAAATTTTTAAATACTGATAAACATAATTTTAATATAATTTATAAGTTTCAAAAATGCTTATAATCTTTTTTCAATCTCTGCCCTAATGTCCCACCATGATGACTTACAGTTAGTACACACAAAGCAACTGAAAAGATTTATTTCAACAGAGTTAAAGCAACAAAAACCTAACAAAAAGATAAATGATAAGATATACTTACCAGTTCTACTAGCTTCTCCAGAAATGGAATCAATTTTAGAAGTTCATTGTCATTTTTATCCATAAACCAGCTTTCTATAGGGATTCCATTAGATAGCTAAAGTGAGAAATAAACAATTAACTCTTTTCATTTACATTTTGCCTACTTTGGAAAAGCTTAAAAAAGAAGTAATAGATTTTAGTAAACATTAATCAGTAAGTTCCTTTGAAAAAGGAATGCCATCAGAGTTTATGTCTGTCATATTCTTTGACAACTTAATAGTGCAAGAGATAGATGTTAAGGAATGAACTGAAACATAATTGGTTTTTCAGAGTAATTTATTCTTAGTGTATATAAAACTTAATAAGAAATATTCATTAAAACAAGTTTTGCATTAACATAACTAAAAACATTATTCATTCAAGAAATATTATTAGCCAATGCTAGGCATTTTGAATAAATGAATTTTACCAATCTCAACAGAGAATACTATTAGAAAGCATATACTCTTACACAGGGACTGTGTCCCATTATTTTATTCCCAGCAACTAGCAAGATAACCTGAAACATAGTAGGAACATAACAAATTGACTCAATGGTATTTCGTTGGTCTAAAAACAAAAATACAAACCATATTTGTCTTATAGTAAATATTTTCTAGGATAAAATATCTTTTAACATTTATGCAGAACACTGTGTTTGAGATGGAGGATAACTGAAATTATTTTATTTACGAACCAATTCTTAAAAACATTATTTCAAAATGCAAGTGAATAAAAGTAGTGACCTAAACTGAACATACTTCAATACCATATGCAATTTTTCCCCTTGTATTCTTGGACATTTTTGAAACAGAAAAGTTAAGGACAAATCTTGTTTCATCTACACCCAACACACTTTCCACCATTTCAATTCTGCACTGATTTATTCTGAAGAAAATCTCAGCTATGTTCATGTGATCATGAACATACTCATAATGTAAAATATATCTTGCAAGGATGGCTCACCTTTTGTCTGTCTGCTATCTATCTATCTATCTATCTATCTATCTATCTATCTATCTATCTATCTATCTATCATATGCTGTGCTGTGTGGCCTAAAGGATCTTAGTTCCCTGACCAGGGATGGAACCTGGGCCCTCAGCAGGTGTAGGTGCTGAGTCCCAACCACTGGACTGCCAGGGAATTCCTTCTAGTTGAATTTATATTTCTAAGAATCATTGACAAAGGGTACAAATATATTGACAAAATAGTCTAAGAAAATATTTTGAAATGCCAAATCAAACAGAACAGAAGAACATGGTTAAGCTATTCATAATTCTGAAACATGTTTATAATTAAATTATTGATTTAACAATAGATAAGAATGCTATTAAATGATATATATCTTATAGTCCCTTCTTAGGGATTTACTACTTCAGATTTACTACTCAGATTTTTATGTATGTTGTACTTCATTTAAAAGAAAAATTTCCACAAGGAATATACTAATTTGGCATTCCTAAAAGATGACACTAAACAGGGAAATTCCACCAGTGAAAATTCTGTTGTCCCGTCTGTCATATCTTTTGGCAGCATTTGTCTGAGTTTGTTAGCAACCTTCTTCCTACCTGATATGCAAAGGCTTGTGGTGAGTTGTCAATTATTATAGTTTTTGAAAGATCTCTTCCAAGGATATTTAAGTCCTTTATATAGTTTCCTTGTACACAAACACAATGTTCGCGGAAAAGCCGGTGCCTAAACATAAAAGTAAAAACAAATTAACTAAAAAAAATATACATATATATATATATCTGTAAAAAGCACAACATATACTGAAACATATATACAATACACATACCACAGGCTTTACAAGTTAAGCCTTATCATTTTCTCTCACAAAGGAAATTCAAATACAAGTGTGGGCCTAAGCTTTGGGCTACAGTTTTATTACAAAAATTCTTAGCAATTATTGAAACCTTACAACCAAATATTACCATGCCTTAAAGAACTTTGTTTTATCCCCAAATGTTATATTAAATGATAAAGAGGGATTAAAAACTCTGTAAATTGTTTTTGTAATTTATTTACCCAGGAAAGCTCAGTTCAGATGCAGCATCTGGTTGTCATCGAGGTCCTGCTTTTTAACCAATTTTCCAGATGGTTGACTGAGGCACAAGGAGGTCAAGTGACTTGCCCAAGGTCACACAGTAAGTCAGTGGTTAGCCCCGCATTGGAACCCAGGATCTTCCTGGCTCCCAGTCCTTTGCTCTAACCAGAAGACCACACAGCCTCCCTATCCCTGTACATGCCAGAACAGAAAATATAAGAAGGAATGTTTCCGTGTTGGCATTTAAAAAAAATGTTTTTAGTTTCTCTTATAGTTTTTGAGGAAAGGTGCAGAGGCCAAAACATTCCATCATTTCAACTTTTCCCAAACACCCATCTTTATTTTTAATTGTGTGCGTGTGTGTGGGGGTGTGTGTGTGGGGGGGTGAGAGATCATTTGAAACAACAAGGATTGAATGAAAAGATGAATTCAGATTTAAGTATTACAAATGTAAACTGATCTTTCACCAATGAAACTGAAAAATGCTATATCATTTTAAAAAGCTATTAAGGTTTTATAATAATATTTATATACTTAAAATAATTAATCTCCATTTAGCACTCAGAATATTAGTTTCTGAATATTACTAATAACTGATACAGATCACCTTGAAATACTCCACTTGCATACATTAATTAATTTGGTAGTTTGGCTTCCTTGTGTCTTAATCCCACTATACAATTTTTCAGGAGCTAGGGCTTACACATACCTATATTTTGAAATATCCAATTTCAAGAAAGGGGCATTTTCTACCAACAAAATCTGTCATAGCTCTAACAACAACAAAACTGATATTTTAATCAGGGCCAATGGTGATGGAAAAGCGGAAGAATTTTAAAACCAGACAAAATGTGGTATAAACAGTTCTTTTCTCCTTATTACAAAGAATGCTTTTAATTAAATGTTCATGAGTTAAATGATTGCCTACCTCTGAAAGGTTTAAAGACAGTCCTACTTTGAAAAAATAAGACTAGACCAAAGAATTTAAGTCCTGGTTGGACCTAAATAAGATTCCATATTTTATTTGTATAAACATTTAGATACGAGGAAATTGGAGGCAGGTACAGCACATACCCGCAAATCACTATTGATAACTCTTCTCCAATAGCAGCAAATCACCAGACACAGGAGACAGCTGAATATATATATATGGATACTAACAATTTTTTTTTTTTTCCGGTACGCAGGCTTCTCACTGTTGTGGCCTCTCCCGTTGCGGAGCACAGGCTCCGGACGCGCAGGCTCAGCGGCCATGGCTCACGGGCCCAGCCGTTCCGCGGCATGTGGGATCTTGCCGGACCGGGGCACGAACCCGTGTCCCCTGCATCGGCAGGCGGACTCTCAACCACTGCGCCACCAGGGAAGCCCATAACGATTATTTTAATTAAATTATACTAAATCCCTTCCAGTTATTCAGGAATTTGAGGGTCAATAGCATGTATTTGCAGTTTTAGAAAGAAACTACTTTTGCTAGTCATCAAATTTGTATTCGGACTCACGGGATTCAGAGATCATAGGAATTTCTGAGTCTACCTTGTCACCAACATAGATGATTTGCTAAAGCACTCTAACGCATTCAATACACTGTTCAAAAAGTTTTTCCTGTTTTAACTTTTTCAAATTACAACTAGATAAAACAAGTTTAAACTCCCAAACATGTAGATTTTATAAAACTAGTTTAAAAGAGGGGCTTTAATTTGTAGCATAATTGTGTGACTATGATTTGTCCCCTAGTAAAAATGAAAACTCCAAGAGGGAAGGGCTTGTGTTGCTCACCACTGTTCCCTGGAACACTGGAGGTGCTGAATAGAAATCTTCAGAATGAATGAAGTCATCAGAGCAAAATCACTTGTATGCTTTTATTAAAGTTAGGTAAAATGAGCATAAATTATAATATACTTTTATGAAAAGAAAATACCATTTTCATTTGTGTGTCTGAAGCTTGCTTATATGGAAGATAAAATGGAAACTGACTACAGGACACATTTTGATCCTTTAGATTAAAAAAAATCACATTCTATTTACAAAGGAAAAATCTCCTAAATGTGGACAAATAGGAAAAGCCTTTCACTTTCACTCAATAATACAGGTACTATTAACAGCAGAAATTAAGTTTAGGATTTTTCCACTGAGACAATATGGGAGAAAGTATTCAAGACAATGAATACCCAGCTATTAAAGCTTTTAGGAGCCTCTTGTGGCATCTCTCTCAGCTCTTGATCAAAACTCAAACATTAACTCCTATACCTTAGAGGATGCAGCAAGATTGCTGAGTCTTGGTATCTCACTTCAGTTGACAGAAATAATGAAACTAATTTTCAAATTGTTTTAAATTACCCAAGGCACTCCCACCTAACCAGGAACACACTGCATCTGCTGGCTCAGGACACACACAAGGAACTGAGTCCAGACCAGGATAACCTGAGTGACTAAACCAACTGCAATTTCCAATTAGATTTCATGTAACATTTTCTTTCCATGGAAGATAAATTTGCTCTTGAAAAAAGCAAAAGAGTTTAATTTGATCCTTTTTGTTAAAATTAACTTTTATTTCTCTAAGCCATTAAAAAGATGACAACACATGCATTATCTCAGAGACAAAAGGAAGTGAAAACATCATGCACACAGTGAAAAATTCCACATACCCCCAATCTCCCCCCAATCCCAAAAGAAGTGAGGATACAGATGTACAAGTGAATAAATACATTTGATCTTTGTATCCTTTAAAGAACGTCTGTCTGGAGTTAAATAATTAGGAACTCTTAAAGACTTTCGGGGCTTAAAAAAAAATTCACTTATTTCCCCCATTTAACACACAAATCTCTATATATGCAGCCAACTGAAAATGGCTATCAAAATTAAGTAGAAGCATATTAATTTCATAGATCAGTGTGACAGACATTTCCACTATTTCTTAATTAAATTTACCTGACCAGTTGCTTTTTAGGGTCTAGTATGTTCAGTAACTTGTCTGCATACACCTTCTTAGAAGCAGTAAAAAGAATGATCTACAAATTCAGGGGAAAAGAAGTAATCATTATACATGATCTAAATATGGGTACTATACTGAATAAAATAAAAATAATTATATAATTAGCTTAAGTATATTTACCTCGTACATCTGAGACATTCGTTCCAGGAATTCCCTGAAGAATGGTCTTAATCTCACGTAAACCTGAAAAAATACAAAGATAGGCTTCAGCAAGCAAACATATAAAACAGAAACAACTTATTTATAAGATATGTTCTAACTTTGGATATAATTAAAAAGTTCATATGTTAAAGTAATACAAAAGTTTACTAAGTTACCACTCAACCAAATATATTTCACATATACCAAAAGTTATTTAAAACAATCTTTTGGTAGGGTAATAATTGTTGGTGATCATTTCACTTTTTAATAGTTAAATAGCAGCATATAATAGTACTTCATGGAATATAATTTTAATAAACATTTAAACTAAAAATGGCAGGTTTCCCTCTGAGATTTTGATCCACCAATCAGCTCCATCTTCCAGCCAGGTAGCATCCATCCAATTATTAGGCAGGCTGTATATCCACCTCTAGCTGACCTGTCTCAATGACCTTCCTCAATAATTACTCAGAATTTCTTCTTAACAATCACCTGCTAAGAGTACCTTTATTTTAAATTTCTATTAAGGTAAATAATGTTCAAGAAAGAGATGTCTGGATTGGTGGGTTTAAATAACTGGAATTTTTCAGAAATCAATCTTGTTCTATACTTACTGATTCAGATGTGGTATCTAAATTAGCACTACTGGGCTATTTGAGATTGAAAATGTAAGTCAAACACACCAGTTATCAAAATCAACTGACAATATCAGGAAAGACTACAGTACCCAAAGAACTGACTTAAATACATTATTTTCTTATTTCTGTCTTCTTTTTGCCTACATTTAGTGTAGCTCTTGTAATATACTCAATAGTCAAAAAGCACAGAAATATAAGCCATGAGCAACCACTAAAACTGGTTTACAAAAGAAGTTGACTCCTTTAAATTGTATTTATCTTGTGACAAAAATTTATAAAAAGAAAAGTTGGTACTCTACTCAAAGATGATTATTAACATCAAAAAACATGAACAACAACTACTTATAGAATGCCTATGCACCAGATTCACTTGTTTCAGATTTTTTTAAAAAGCTGTGGTGGCAACAAATTCAAAATTTAGGCTTCATGGAATTTAATTTTGTTGTCAATACACATCTAAACAAAGATGTCCTTATGATAAAAATCTAGTTCTAGGAATGTTTTAGGGCAGAACAGGGAAATCAGGCAAAGGATTTTAGGAGGTAGGGACTATGTACTACCAGTCTTTGTAAGTTCTAAAGCCCAAAGGGCATAAGACAATGCCAAATATATAGTAAGTACATGATAAAAATCTGTTACTTAAATATAATTGCCTGAAGTTAAGCAATATAAACAAAATACAGAAAGAGGCAAGACTACATACTACACAGGGACAACTACTGAATTTCCTTAAGAACTGATCACTTGTGGAAGACAAATTTCAAACATTAATATGCTAGTAATATCACTCTATCCCTGCCTACAGGCTAGAATAATAAAGGTTTACTCATTTTTAAGCCTATTAGGCAGTTTATCTCAGTATCTTGACTAATCAAAAACCAAGTAAGCCACACGCCCCCACTCCTAGCAAATAAATATGACGAAATCCTTAGTATCCAATCCCTATCATTTAGGATGAGGTACAAAATTTTTAACTAGAGTTGCGCTTCTAATTAATTTTAACATTGTGAAATATTTGGTATAGTTTGGTTTAGATTTCAACACACCTTATTTGCTTGGTAATCCAAGTAACTGATAGATTTAGATATATTACTACCTTAACTGACAAAAACCCACAATTTGGTCAATACTTTTTTTCAATTACCTTATCTCATGGAGGATGATAAACCATGAACCATCAGAACCTTCTGTTTATTGCTAAGAAGGCTTATCAGTTAAATGCATTTAATAACCAAAAATACTTCATTTTTGCATATGTATAAATGTTTTCATTTGCTTTCAATATCCCTGCTATCACTTGCTCCATACTGTAAAGTAAAATAAGCAGGGCCTCTAAAATTTGGGATTTGTCTCCTTTGAACACTAAAACACTTCCACTGTAAAGGAATACTTCTATTTAAACAGTATTATCTAAGCATAATAAGTGGAGCACTGTACAAAGGTGACATTTTCCAACTTCTTACACAGTGACTTCCAGATTATGTCAAAACTATAACTTCATTATGCATTCTACTACTTTGACTATACTTAAATATAAAACACATCTTAAAATTTGATATTACTTTCATAATGTACCTGTTCACTGGGGATGAAAGGTGGCACTGAGATAGGGGAATATAATGCTAGAGTGTTTCCTTACCATGAGAATAGAATAACTGTTGACTGTAAATGTTCCTATTCTCAGAACAGATTCACCATTTGAAACACAGGAAGGTGTTTCAGGATTAAAAGACACAGGCAGAAACTGAGATGGTTAGCGGAATAAAAAAGGAATGTAGAAAGGTACAAAGTAACAGCAAGCCTGGATGTGGTTGGGACCACAGGAAGTTCTGCCATGTGCTGAAAATGCGAAATCTCAGAAAGAAAAATAGAAATAGAGACATAGGGCTTCCCTGGTGATACAGTGGTTAAGAATCCGCCTGCCAATGCAGGGGACACGGGTTCAAGCCCTGGTCCGAGAAGATCACACATGCTGCGGAGCAACTAAGCCCGTGTGCCAAAACTATTGAGCTTGTGCTCTAGGGCCCATATGCCACAACTACTGAGCCCGCATGCCAAAGCTACTGAAGCTCGTGTGCCTAGAGCCCATGCTCTGCAACAAGAGAAGTCACCACAATGAGAAGCCCATGCACCACAACAAAGAGTAGCCCCCACTCACTGCAACTAGAGAAAGCCCGCGCGCAGCAACAGACACAACACAGCCAAAATAAATAAATAGATAAATAAAATTAAAAATTTATAATAAAAAAAAGAAATAGAGACATAAGGCCAACAGGGTCTAACTCATTTGGATGGATATATTAAAGCAGAAATATATAGAAGTTAAGAAGCACTAAGCACCGTCCAGTAGGAAATAAGAACAATTTTAAGGTATGTATAGTACAGTGAGACTACGATCACTTATTGTATTAGGTCAGAGATACACAAACATACAGATACACACATAGACATGCCTCCAAATGCTTCAAAATCTATTCCACAGATGCTCTTAACTCCATTTTTCTTCTCCTAACCTTCTTGTAACAAAGATTCCTGTCCCAAGCTGCCTACTTCCTATTTTCTACATTCTTCCACTACTTAGTACTTCAGAAACCATCCTTCTTCAAATCTGCAATTCTTCAAAATGATGTAGTCTTTCAAATGTAATGCTAGGCCATAAGTTTCATTTCAGGCTGGTATACATATATTCCTCCAAATATACAGCAATTATTCTATCTACACAACAAATAGTTTTAATCTATCACTAAACCAAATATATTTTGAAAAAGTCAAAGTTTTAAAATAATGCATAATACTATAATAATGAACAATTGTTATACAAGAATACCATACCCAAAACATGTCTTAAATAAGACTGACTACTACCCAAAGATGTTCATGTTATGAAATGTTTATTATGTAAAATTTTTGTACATTTCATGCTCGTGACTCTATTTTGTAACTGAAAGTTTGTACCTCTTAATCTCCCTCACTTACTTCATTATATGTTCATGATGTAAACTTTTAAAACAAAATCTACTAGAATAATGTCTGCAAAATAGTGATAATGGAACTAATCTTGTATAATATATTGTGGGCTGATTTTACTAAAACTTAAATTTTATACAGAAAAATGATAAATACAGACAAATAACATTACATTAACAGTACACTAACACTGCTTGATTTGAACAATACCTGACAGTCAGCCTGTACTTTCTTTAGTACAAGAGAATGTCCTATAACTGTGCATGTAAGATGATCCTAACAGGCAATAAATGGTTAATGGAACTAGATTTATTAAAAATAGTCATTAAAATAGCAAGCCAGTTATAAATTAATTATAAGTATTTTCTGACAGTCTGCCTAAATTCAAATTCATGTCTAAGAATGCAATGTCAAGTTATATATACTAATTTCTGACTATTAGTTTACCAAACCATTATCTAAGTTATCTAGATAACTTTATGAGCATGACCAAAAAAAAGGGGGTGGGGGGAGAAAACATCCAAAAGATAAGCAATTTCAATTTGTGGGAAAAATTGAAAAAAAAAATTCTTACATGTGGATCTTTTTAGGAAAAATATTTCTAAATAGTTTTAAGCACAGATAATATGACCCTAACATATTCAAAAAGAAGTATCTTTAATAGTTTTTCCATGAAATCCTTTGAACTTATTGCTACACTGTTGCAGGAAGGAAAAAAAAGATAAATTTGGTGGTATTCACCTATTTAAGAGTAGGCACCTTTAAATAAAAAGATGATTGGTGGATGCTATCTATTTAATCAGCAGTAAGAAGTTAAAACAGTAGAAAACTAACAACACTGAACAATGTGAAGAAGAGATGCTACAGGTATTAGCAGATACCACAGGTATACAAGAGGCTCTACCATTTTTTTAACCCTTCTGTACACTTCAGTTTCTTTATCTATAAAATGGGTATAAAAACAGTACCTATATAGTTGTTTATTGAATAAGTTAATACATATAAAGCACCGAGAACAGTGCCAGCACACTGAGACTCCTAATAGCTATTATTACTATCCACTTTATTATTTAAAAGTAATCAGCCATAAGGAGAATAGCTGGAATGAGTAGGATTTTATAGGGGCAGAACTGGGCAACCTCAACTAAAAGAGAAAGCCATGTCTATACTTTTAGAAGACGTAAAGTAAGTCAACTGATTACTTAACTATTTAACTTAGTTAACATTGTCTTAGCATCAATATCAGATCATAGAGACAAAACCCAAACCTTCTCCATAGAAAGAGGGTTGCTCAGATAGGCCTTGTGGAGGCCTCAACTTCATAACCCATTGGGTGATTTTACAAGTCACCTTTTGCTTCACACAGTTCCAATAAGAGGCTGCTGGGGACAGTATTTGTAGGTGGATCAATCTGAGGATGAATAGGTAAATACTAAAACATCAGAACCAATAAAAATAAAAACAAACAAAACCCCCAAACTAAAACCTTCTGCAAAACCTTACACTGTATTAAACAGAAATAAATTTGAAAAGATATTTTCTTATGTAGTCCCAATGGGATAAAGTACTTAATGTATTCATACAGAAGGTATATTAAAAATTAGCAATGAAGCATACTTTTCAAGTCATGCCCATTTACATTACATATATAATATATATACAATATACATATATAATTTTTGAATTTAAATATGTATGTACACATATGTGTATATATATAAAATATTAATGTGTTTATCTTAAAGTCAAGTTTACTCATTTTAAAAGCAAACCCCCCCCACAAATGTTGCCTTTAAAAACAAATTCTAAATTTTGAAGTCTCCAATTTAATATGCTTAGTAATCAACTGTCACATCTCCTATATTTGCAGAATATTTTTAGTTACTGAACAAGAATTTTCTGTATTTTTAAATGAACTTCTTCTAATTTTAAGATACATTTATAAAGAATACAAACCATGAAGAAAAAATTAGTGCCAATGACTAGCTATAAGGATGGAAAAATTACTTTAAAATTATTTAAAATATTGACTTACAATTAGTTATCAAAATATTCTTCCCTACCAGATGTAAAATATTACTTTTATCCTCAATACTGTGTCCATGACCCCAGATGTTTTAAGGAACAAAATACATACTACTTTTGTATAATAAAATTATGCTGAATGAATGTCAAAACAAAATGCCTCTTGTTTAGTATCAATTTAAGTCAGAGCTTGAGGGGAGGAAAAACTTGATTTGGTGTTTACTAACAAAACTCTTCATTTAAACGATTGCTTTTTAATTCGTGAAGCAAAAATAATGCTGACTTTTCTTCCTAGACTGTGGAAAAGAGATAGATGCCACTGACCCTCTACTTCTATTTTTCTGTGGTATAAAATATTTGAGATCCTTATGAAAATTATCCTAGGTTGTAAGTTTCCCAAGAAAACAAACTATAATAATGAGGAAGAGGCTGAGTTTGCTAAACATGGGGTTTCCCACCCACCTCTCCCCCCAACTTTTCCCATAAAAGCAACCTCTACTATTAAAACAAAGCATCCTTTAGCAAGTAGCTCCCTACAGGATCCTATCTCTCCTTGAGTGCTTACCACAATCTGATTTCTGGACAGCTGACCCAAAGTTTGTTGATTTTACTGATCTTCAGAAAGCCACTGACTGGCTAAAGTCTTATTGGTGAACAGAGTCAAAAATCAGATGCCCCTGCCATACTTTACAGAATGAGGAGTTGGACAACACAGTTACGTTTGGTTGCACTGTAGTGAAACATATGAGGCATCTTCTTTTTGTCTTCAATTAGCCACGTTTGGGCTGAGTAGCTCTATTACATCTTCAAAAAACTGAGCTCCAGTTCTTGATGGAGACAGAGGAAGGTCATTGAGGAGGTGGTTCAGCTCAAGAGCTAAGTGAAAAATCTGTCTTTTGATTCAGTCCTGCTTGTGGATAGAAGTCATCTTCTGGATGGAAGAGGGAGTGAGATGACCTAGAGTCTTGAATTGGTGGATCTGCAGGAACAGAAACTAAATACAGTGGAGACCTCTTAACTGAGTAACACCACGAGATGGATTTCCTGACAATGTGTCAATATAAGCTAAATATAAAAATTAAAACATGTGCATTGGAACTGATCACGCACTTGTTTTCCAGATATCAAATGCATTTGTACCATTCTATGAATAAATACGTTTCCCAATATCTAACTGTAAAACAATTCATGGAAAAACTACCAATTAAGGGAGAGGAAAAGACCCATTCAAACAAAAATCCATATACTTTGCCTTTGTGAATGCCACACCCTCACTTTAAAAACTCAGTTCTTCTTTCATATGACTTTATCTCCATATACACAAACTATGATCTGTCTATCCGTATAGTGTCAGTGGTAACATATATCAAAATTTTAATTTGAGTTGGATCTTTTAGGTTTATCTCCTAGAGAAATGTAAATTCAAATACACTCAAGGTATTAATTGAGGCTTAAATAATCTACCTCCTCATATATTCTAAGTCTTGCATTAACTAGGTTGAGTCCTACTTATCAATCAAAAAAAGAGTGTACATCATGAAGTAAGGCAATCTTTAAACGTGAGTAGTGACCACCTTAAATTTCCCTCAAACTTTCATCTGAAAAAACCTAAGAAAGCCCATAACCAGGTTACAGTGGATCTAATTTTAAATCTCTATATATATTAACAAGAATTTTGATGAACATTTGATTACTTACTTCCACTTAGAATTTGAATATGTAAATTTACTGCATATACTCTCATGATTATTAGACCAAGGGTCAGCAAACTATGGCCTTTGGGCCAAATCCAGACGATCACTTATTTCTGTAAATAAAGTTTTAATGGGACGCAGTCATGCTTATTCATTATGTATTGTTTAGGACTACTTTCATGCTACAATGGCAGAAAAAGTAGTTGTAACACAGACTGCAAAACCTAAAATATTAACAACTGGCCCTTTAAAGGAAAAAGTTTGCCAACCCTTGATACAGACCACTATTAAAACATACATAAGACAATTTATATTTTAAATTGTTTTGAAAGAAAGAGAATAACAAATAGAATTAACATTAGATATGGTTCTACTATAACAAACTTACCATAAACAAAAAGCAAAAGTAACAGAAGTCCCAAGAGGAAACTTTATCTAGCTTTGATTCAGATGAAGAATTTGATCCTATCTTAACATTACCATTTTATTTTTAAGAGTATATACATATATGTTATGGAATTGACATATTCAAGAGTATATAAATGCCATGAAACTGTTCCCTTAAAAATGGTTAATTTTATGTTGTGAATTTCATCTCAACAAATTATTTTTTTAAGAGTATATACAGTATTTTACAGGTTTCTACCTTTAAGTGGGCCACATTATACTGTAGTGGTTAAACATGTAAGTTACATCTTACCTAATAATGTGGTTTCTCCAAAATCTCTTAGATCATCCCAGACCCTTGTGTATATTTCTTCTTTGCCAGTAGATGGAGACAACACCACTGAAAGTTTAAAAGACATCATTCCCTGTTTAAAGGGAGCTTGCTGGTCTGAAAACTGGGGGAACCCTAACCCAAGATTTCTTCAAAGTTATTTTTTAAAAAGCAGACAGAGTGGCTATGCCAAAACTAGAAATCCAATATTAACTATGGACATCCTCAAAACTTACTGAAAGGGAACTAAACTCTGTACATGATGTAGTAACTAAATCATTTTAAAATACAATCATCTCTATAATTTTTAAGATTCAAACTTCCTGCTCATTGCTCCTGATTTAGGTTAGCTCATTTAATTTTCCTGTTTCAGAAAGTGTAACTCAGATATATAAGAAAAAGAGTTCTTTGAATTCCACAGAGGTAGATGCAATACATATGAAGTTTTTTTTATATTAGTCATATGCACTGCTAGGAGCCTTTTATTAAAAATAAGACAACTGTCCAGATCCACATGAAACAGTAAGAATTTTATAAAGAAGAGAACTAAAGAAGAAATGGTGGAAGCAATAAGAAAAAAATTCAATTTTATGGTCACACTGAAAAGAAATACTCATGAAAGGGAAATCAAACTCATCTACTCTCCAAGTTTCTTATTTCACTACTAAAAATTATGTAAACAGACCAAAACCATCTATCAGAAATAAATTTCAAATCTGGAAGCTTAAGAAATCACATCAAAATAATTATTTATAGTTTTCAGTAACAGTTTTCTTTTCCAAATTCAAAAGCCTGAAAGCCATTGTTTTTAAGGGCAAGTTTGAACATAAAAACAAGGTTATCAAGCTAAAAAGAGAGAACATATTGCCATGCTATTTATATTTGCCACAAGACTCCTGTCCTTGAATTACACTAAACAAGAACAACCTATTTGGCAAAAAATGTCTTAAGAAAAAGATTTACCTTAAACAAGTAATATACAGTTAAAAAGGAATTCAAAAACCTAAAATCCCTCATTTTTATGTATATTTTGCTCATCCTCTGATCTATATCAGAACTAAAATCAGTTTACACAAAAGGGAAATAAATATATTGATAATATCCAGATATTACCATACCTACAGTACCTTTCTAGGCTAAACCAGAACTGACAATAACTGCTTAAATCCTCTTATGACTGATTACAAGATAAGGTAGGTAAAGTAGATCCTGAACCACAAACTATTTAACTCTAAAATTTTATGATTCCCGAGCTATAATAACTATCATGTGCCAAGAAAACTATACACATATTCTAACTGCCTATTAAGAGCACATAAACAACCATAAACACCTTTTCATTGTTCACATGGTAAATGTTCTGTGACTTTATTTAGTTAATCCTTGGGTTGGCTCCCACCTGACAAACAACAAAGTTTTTGACCCTTTCCCAATCCTTCAACAACTGGTATATAAGAAGGTAATGCTAGTTCAGTAACAACCTCCATGATAGAACGGCACTTCGTAGTTTTTGAAGTGTATTCACATATACTAATTCAAATTTTATGATAGGAAAATCTGAAACATAAAGTAAAACCTATGGTCAACACAGGTAATTTGCAGTGAAATGTAAATGGTATTTGTATTTTGCACTGTTACTGGTCCATCGACACAGAGGAGGAAGAAATACTTATACTCTAATTTTTTAAGTAAAGCAGTAACTAGAAGAGTGTCCTGGAATTCTGTGATTAAAATAAAGTAGATCTACTACACTGCAACCTACACACCATATTACTACAAAAGGCAATAAAAATGACCAACAAGGAATAAGGTTTCTTCCTATTAATTGGGTTTTGGAAAAACAACAACAACAATGCCAAGTGTTAACCTGGCAAGTTCTCAGGGACCTAAGATGTCAGTGTTCCTGCCTCCACCTGCTGGCAAACAGGTTATGAAACTAGCAGAGAGCAATGGGTAAAAAAAAGTTCACATTTTTTTGGTAACATTAATGTTGTTTTATGTAGTTATTTATTTAGCATGATGCTACTTTGTGTTACTAAATCATTAAAATACAGATGAAATCCATTTGGAATAAACACATTAAATTTCACCAAAAAAAAAAATTTACAAAAGATTTCTTGGTTCAAAATATCTAACAGGCCAAAACTCAAGTTAAAAAATTTTAATTACCTGATAAATGACATCTTGGAAAAGGACTGGAAAAGTAAGTGCTGCATCTTCTAGCTCATTTAAACTACAGTGTACTAGTGTTTCATCCTTAAAATAAAAAGGACATATTGAATGAACCAAGATATTAAGACATTTTAATTGATAATTTTATGTACTCATGATCACCAAAAACATTTATTAAAGCACCCATTCATACATGGAATTTTATATTTATAATAAATTACTGTGTGTGGCATAGCAATCTGGGATAGAATTTTCTAAGTCACTGGTTCTCACGTGTGGCTGCTAGAACAGCAAGCAGCATCAGCATCATCTGGGAACTACTAGTTAGAAATGCAAAACCTCCAGCTCCATTTCTGATCATTCAAACTCAGCAAGGAGTAGAGAGGAGCTCAGCAATCTGTTTCAATAAGGCTTTTAGGTGATTAGGATGCATACGCATGTTTGGCAACCACTGTTCTGAGTCCTGCAGTTGCCAACCTTCTGTTAAGTAAACCACATATATACTTTCTTAATTTTTTTTTTTTTTTTACAATTTGCCAATGGAAGTTTAGTGTCTAACTATTAAAAACATATATCTTCTATTTATATATAGCTCCTTATTCTTAAACCTTTTATAAAGAATTTTATTTTAGAAAATGGATATTTCAGTATCTGTTGAATATGTTTCATAGACATAAACATTGTTTAACTAAATTAGCAGTCAATCAAGACTTCTTTCTCATCTTTGATTACCAAGCCCTGTTTTCTCATGAGGAAAAGGTAAGGATCATTCAAGGTAAGGTATGTGCAAATATGTATATTTCTCAAATCCTGAAGGATAAAAAAAAAGGCTTCCATTTGTAGAAAGTGACAACACTTAAAAATAAAGCTGCTAGTAACTACCCCCTAAAGTTTTCAATGTGTTGAAGATGAATTAAAATGAAACACAAATGCTCATACCTTGTGATTCCACATCTTATTAGCTGGAGTGTTTCTTTTAACCTAAAGTTAAACTCTGGGGAGGCAAAGAGCAAAAAATACTCTAGATATGCCTCATTTTCTTTTTTTTAAATATCTTATTGGAGTATAATTGCTTTACAATGTTGTGTTAGTTTCTGCTGTATAACAAAGTGAATCAGCTATATGTATACATATATCCCCATATCCCCTCCCTCTTGAGCCTCCCTCCCACCCTCCCTATCCCACCCTTCTAGGTGGTCACAAAGCACTGAGCTAATCTCCCTGTGCTATGCAGCTGCTTCCCACTAGCTATTTATTTTACATTTGGTAGTATATATATGTCAAAGCTCACTTCGTCCCAACTTCCCCACCCCGCCATGTCCTCAAGTCCATTCTCTACGTCTGTGTCTTTATACCTGTCCTGCCACTAGGTTCATCAGAACCATTTTTTTTTCAATTCCATATATATGAGTTAGCATATGGTATTTGTTTTTCTCTTTCTGACTTACTTCACTCTGTATGACAGACTCTAGGTCCACCCACATTTTCTTTTAATAGCATATCAGAGTATACAATTCAAGGTATCCCTTAGTATCTTTAAAAAAGGTATTCTCTTTCTTATAATTGAATCATAACTAATTCTATATTCTTCATCTACAGCCTATCTAAATTTTGATCATTCCTCTTTACCCAATTCTGTAAAATTACTCATTTATGCTCACCAATTCTTATCTTTCCCTCTCTATTTACCTCCACATTGGATTAAAAATTATATGGCCAAACTTGCTATCATGACATCAACTGCTAACATAAAAATCTAGCAAAATCTTTTCCAGTTTCTGTACATCAAATCTAAACTACTCATAATCAGTTTCAAAATTTTTCTTTTTTTGCCTACTTATCCTCTAATAAACACCTTAAATACTTAGGCCTTCTGGATACCTATCTTATATCTCTTTGGCTAGGCAAAGGCTAAGGTGCTGAACTCTCAAAACAACAATACATGCTAGTTAAGATTTTAAAAATATGCTTTTCCTCAAGATAAAAATATTTTTTTAATAAGAACTAAACCACATTTCCAATTATAGGTTACTAGTAACAAAGGCTTTTAAATAGTAAAATGTTTTCCAGTATTATATAATAGATACATATTTTTGTTAATATCAAGAAATTGCCGGTAGATGGTAAATAATGGTGACCATATATTAAATTTGGTTAGGAAAAGATAAGAGATACTCAGTTTTCAAAGCTCTTCTGGTACCCTAAAAAAATATAAATTTAAAAATTCACACCAAGAGAGCATATTAAAGGTTTTATTAGTCAGAATTAAGAAGTCACGCTTTTGAGAGTCTATTAATAAAGTTAATATTAGTATGAGATAATAAGTATTACATAGATTGCCCCTCCCCCCAAAAAAGGAACAAGAAAAGGAGTATGGTCTTGCATGAGGTTAACTCATTAAGACCTAGGTCCTTCAGGGGAACATGACTGTGACCCCCCCCACCCCCAAAAAAGGTTGAAATCTAGCCATGAAATTAGAATTTATTGGGAGATTATAAAACAAAACAAAGTGTATAGGAGTATGAGGGCAATACTTAATTTAATTTAAATAGAAAAATAGTGAAATAGCGGGGGTTGGGGCGAGAGAAAAAGAAAGCCTAATGTATTTTCAAAGGGTACTAGAAACCAACAAATTGGGGAGGCCCTGGCATTAGACTGTGCTTAAAATAAAAACATTTTAGAACACCTAAGACACGTTTTTATAGTAAATGTATGTATAAGGCTATTCATTCACTTGTATCCTTTTAGGTATTTTGGGCTAGTATTTTTAAAAAAGAATTTAACGCCTTTATTTTCCCTAACTCTATAGATAATATACTTACCAAGTCTAAAACTAGGGAGAATTCTGGTGTGCTTCTTGTCTTCAATGGAAGGGCAGGTTTCCTATTTAGTTGTTCTTCTGTCAGTGGTGGAACATGTTTGATGAAATAATAGCTATAAATCAAATTTTAAGAAAATTTCAACATTTCTACTTTTTCATAAATATAAAACATATTACTAAATTCAGCCCATCTTTAAATTTTTAATTAAATAATGCATATTTAACCTAGTAAACCAAACTTATAAAACACATAAGTAAAACTAAAAATATACAAATTAGTATTTCAGTAACTCAGCAAAGTAGTAATACCTACAGGTCAAATGCTCTTTGCAATATACCATTCAGCCACCCCTCTACACATGTACTTTCATTACGTTCAAAGAGAGAAAGGGAAAAAAAAAACACTCACGGGTCAAATACTTCCCAGTCTTCTTCATAGGTGGCCTCTGCGTGGGCTGATGAATAACCACTATCTGGAGTTACTGGTGCTATTTAACAAAGTGAAAAACAAAATGTTGCTTTTACTCACTTAATGCTTCCATGAAGTATAAATTTTTACTGCTTTTATTAACATCTTCCTGAAGCCCTGTGTATTTTAGGTTAAAGATAAGACAGAAATAATTTGTAAACAGTATTTAAAAGTAAATTTATAAACACATAGATCTAACTCTGGATCCAAAGGAAAAATTTACCATTACAGACAAAGTGGCAAGCTATATCATGGATAGCAAAATTTAAATCCCTAACAGCTAAGAGAAAATTTCCTACTTACACTATTTCCTACTATTTCCTACTTACACTGTGGAGTGTATTATTAGGGAAATACACTCCACAAAATTTCCATTTCTAACTGGATAATGTTTGTATGTATAACCATAAAAATTTCATGGTGCTCATAGCAATAATACTTCACAAAGTGCACAGTACATACAGGCAGTCAATATATGCGTGCTGACAACAGATCCCGAAGGTAGTTTTAAACCTAAGATCCATGAACAGGGTTTAAGAGGTCTACAAACCCCTAAAGACTTATGAAAAAATGTTTTATGTACATTTTTACAGGAATCTCAAGGTTGTCTATGATCTTAAAAGTTAAGAAATTATGCTGTATATAGAAATCAGTGCTTTAGAAGACCCATTATTTTACTTCTCATTTACAAGCAACTTAAAAATAATCAAGAAACAATTCTATATTCCACGACACATAGTCCATTCTAAGTTTGAATTAAAATTTGATCAATTGATAAAGCTTTAGAAATTATGTTGGGGATTTTCTAAGACAATATTTACAACTTAAATTCAATGAGACAAAGATAACTTACAAGCTAAACAGGTAATGTCTTGGAGATGAAAGTTTAAGGTGGAGGCTAGAGACTGAATGTTTGTGTTGCCCCAAAATTCATATATTGAAACCTAATCCCCAATGGGATGGTGTCTGGAGATGGAGTCTTTGGGAGGTCATGAGGGTGGAGCCCTCATGAATGAGATTAATGCTCTTAAAAAAGACCCCCAAAGAGCTTGCATAGCTTCTGGCATATGAGGACACAGTAAGAAGACAGCTATCTATGAACCAGAGAGCAGATCTTCACTAGACACTGAATCTGCTGGGGCTTTGATCTCAGATTTCCTAGACTCCTGGAACTATGAGAAATAAATTTCTATTGTTTATATGTCACCTAGTCTAATGGTAGTTTTTTACAGTAGCCTGCAAGGACTAAGACAGTGGACCTCAATAAAAATTGCTGTAATCTGTCTATAGGAATGGAATACTGGTGGATAGTAGTCTTTCAGGATAAAAACTTACGTTTTTTGCTATTACCACGTATTAATACCTTCTGAGAGACAATACAGTGTGTATGTTCAATAAATGACAACAGATGTAAAGCAGAATTTTTGTTCATTTCTAACAACTTTATGCCAGTAACGGTTCATTAGCACAAGGGGACAAATGGAAAAATATATCTTCCTACCACTTTACTGTTTCAAATTCCTATTAATCTTAGAGAAAGGGGGACAGGAAGTAATCAGTATTCGAGCACCTCCATGCTAAGCATTTTTCATATTTCATCTCATTTAGTCTTCAAAGCTCTAAATTATTATTACCATTTTAAAGCTAAGAAAACTGTCTCAGAGAGCTTAAATAAGTTATCTAAGGTCACACAGCTAAGTAAATGGTAGAGCCAGCCTCCTTCCTTCTGTTCTCTTTGGTTATGTTCTTGAAGTTGGGGAAAAGTACCACTTTTGTCACTCATACTCATATTTTAAGATCAGCAAAACTTTTACTTCTTCCTTTCATGATCCTCCCAGAGTAACTGCAATGTGCCACCTCAATATTTTGCTCATTTATTTTTAACAGCACTCACCACACTGTACAGTAATTTTTGTGTATACTTGGCTCATCAATTAGATCAATACTCTTCAGGGTCAATGAGCACATCTTAGTCATCTTTATAAATACTGCCCATCACAAAAAGTAGGTGTTCAATTAAATGTTAGAAAAACGAATGAATGAGACAAATGGAGTAAATCTTACTATTCCCCTCTAGAAACTAAAGTTATAGAAATCCCTTCCTGGTAGGCACAGTTGTCAGAAAAAATGAGTACAAAGGTTTATATAGAAGCACAAAAACAGAAAAAACATCAAAGAAGTCAAAAGCCCTGGCTTCAGTCTATACCTTATCATTCACTAGCCTGTAACACCAGGCAAAGTAATCAGCATTTGATTTGCTTGTTAGGTTCAGTATTATTCTTAAATTATAACATTATAATTCAATATTAACATTTTATTTGTTATTGATTGATTGAGTGCCGCACCACACGGCTTGTGGGATTTTATTGGGTTGGCCAGAAAGTTTGTTCGGGTTTTTCCCTTGAGATCTTACAGAAAAGCCCAAGCAAACTTTCTGGCCAACCCAACAGTTCCCCAACCAGGGACTGAACCTGAGCCCTTGGCAGTGAGAGCACAGAGTCCTAACCACTGGATGGCCAGGGAATTCCTTATTTTGACAAATTTAAAATAAACCTTGGACTTCCCTGGTGGCACAGTGGTTAAGATAATCTGTCTGCCAATGCAGGGGACGTGCGTTCGAGACCTGGTCCGGGAAGATCCCACATGCCCCGGAGTAACTAAGCCCCCACACCACAACTACTGAGCCCACGTGACACAACGGCTGAAGCCCACGCACCCTAGAGCCCACGCACTGCAGCTGAGCCCATGAGCCACAACTACTGAAGCCTGCACACTCTAGGGCCCATGCTCCACAACAAGAGAAGCCACAAAAATGAGAAGTCTGTGCACCGCAATGAGAAGCCTGAGCACTGCAACGAAGAGTAGCCCCCACTCACTGCAACCAGAGAAAGCCCACGCACAGCAACGAAGACCCAATACAGCCAAAAATAAATAAAATTTTAAAAATAAATAAAATAAAATAAACCTTAACTCTATTATGCTGCTTTTCTCTTCATACTGATATAGGGTTACACTATATAGAAGTTTCATAATTGTTTGCATTTTTTCTTTAAATGTATCATGCTGTTTCAATGATTTTTTTTTCAAGTTTCCCCTTTATATCAAAGAGATCATCATTTTGCTTCCTTATGCCAAACTTATTTCTCAACCAATATATATGTACTAGGCTCTCTCAAATATCTGGCACCACTAGGAAAAACAAACAAATCTAAAATAAAAGTCTAAGATCTTCTCCTTCTGGGAAAAGATGTCCATCCTCAGTTTTATTTCTGCTTTTAATCATAATGGAATACAATTTAATCTTTTAGCCTTATATGTCTATCAACCACAACCCTCAGAGGGTAACAAATGCTGACCTCACATGCTTCTACATAACTGGCTCAGGGACCTAACAATTATGTTAGGCCTTTAAAAGCATCCAGGATTAGGCTGCAAAGTTTGTGTATAGGAGAGACCCAAGAACAGAAGCTTCTTCTTTGGGAATGTCATCTGTATATGAAACAAATCAGAAGGTATGAGACTACCTCTATGTAGGGACTTCAGACATTAACGATCTAAGACTCATGCAATTATAATAAATATGTTCATAAATGTAAGCATATTATTTTGTTAGCTGTGTTAAATTTCTCTAAGTGGTAAGATTGGTACACATAATTAAACTGTAAAGTGACTAATATGCAGTCAAAATAACCTTAAAAAAATTCAATTTCAAAATGACTGGATTTGGGGGGAAAAGTTTTATTTCCAGTTTTAATTTTATTAACTTCAAGGAAGAAAAAACTTATGCATTCAATCTGCCTATTTAAGAAAAAATACAGTAGTATTTTTACAAACTATTCATGAAAACATGTAAGAAAAAAAGGAATCTTTTTTACCTGTAAGGGGTGGGATATCACGATTAACTGTTTCCTCTGCTTCTTCTAAACCATTATTTATTGATGACCTCACTTGAACTGCTTGATTTGAGTAAGCTGCTCCATTAGTTGATGTAGTAGTACTGGTAGTGATCTCATCCACCTGTTCCATATCAAGCTGTTTTACTATCTCTTCAGCTTCCACAGCCTGTCCTGGGGAATCGGATCCTGATGTTCCTGAAATCATGATTAATTGTACATTAATCGTCACTTAAAAGCTCATAGTGGGTGGGGAAAGATGGGAACAAACTTAAAACAAGTAATAAATAAGCCTTAGAGATCTAATGCACAGTATAGTGAAACAGACAACATTGTATTATAATCATCAAACCTGCTAAGAGACTAGTACTTAATTACCCCAACCACTAAAAAGAAAGAATAATTATATTACATGACAGAGAGCACATGCTAATTATCACTACGATGATATTAAAATATATAAATTATCAAATCAACATGTTGTACACTTTAAATTTATACAATGTTATATGTCAAATGTATGCAATAAAAATTCATAAATATTTAGAAAAACTAAATGGAACAGAAACAAAGCTGAGGATACCATTATTTAGTGACTCCTTACTAGACATTTCAAAAGTAAGGAATAAAGACTATTATAAGCTAGAGTAATATTTGTGAACAAAGTTTTTCTTAAGAGTATTCAAATAGCTTAGAAACACCCATTTATAGTCAAACAAGTCAATTTAGAACTTTAAAAAGTTTTTATTGAACTAGAGCATGGACTTCAGGATATGGGGAGGGGGAAGGGTGGGCTGTGACGAAGTGAGAGAGTGGCAGGGACATATATACATTATCAAATGTAAATTAGATAGCTAGTGGGAAGCAGCCGCATGGCACAGGGAGATCAGCTCTGTGCTTTGTGACCACCTAGGGGGGTGGGATAGGGAGCGTGGGATAGGGAGGGTGGGAGGGAGGGTGACGCAAGAGGGAAGAGATATGGAAACATATGTATATGTATAACTGATTCACTTTGTTGTAAAGGAGAAACTAACACACTATTGTAAAACAGTTATACTCAAATAAAGATGTTAAAAAAAAGTTTTTATTGAGATATAATTAACATAACATTGTGTAAGTTCCAGGTGTATGTATTAATACTTTATATACTGAAATATGATTATCAACTGAGCGTTAGCTAACACCTCTATCCTGCCACACAATTATTTCTTTTCTGTGGTGAGAACATTTAAGATCCAGTCTCTTAGGAACTCTGAAGTATATACAGTTGACCCTTGAACAACATAGGGGTTAGGGGCACTGACCCCCATGCAATCAGAAATCTGAGAATAACTTTACAGTCAGCCCTCCATATCCACAGTTCCACATCCTCAGATTCAACCAACCACAGATGGTATACTATAGTATTTGTTGAAAAAAAATCCTTGTATTAAGTGGACCTGTGCAGTTCAAACCCATGTTGTTGTTGGGTCAACTGTCATACAGTATTTTTGACCACAGAACTTCTCTTCGTTAAAGCAAATATCATTTATTAAGTGCTTACTATGTGCTGGGCAATACACACACACACACACACACACACACACACACACACACACACACACACACACACACACACAAAATTTTCCATTATCCTCAAACAGCTCCTGATCTTTCTAGTACTAAGTATCCTAGCCATTTTGTGCAGTTGTAATTTTTAAACCAGAGATAGTTCTCTAAAAATGAGCTGTTTCCCTAACCATGAGAACCTCTTTATTCAAGGACACAAGAACAATTTTTCAACAAGATTCTGTCTCAATAACAAAGATAGAAGCTAGTTTCCTCATTATATTCAACCATCCCCTAGATGAACCCGCTGCCCAATTTTTCTTCCACTATGGACTGACCCCAAGTCTCCATTTCTTTATGAAATCCTCCGAATGTCATTGTCAACAACAAAATCAACCTCCAATAACTCTCAACTTCCTCACAGAATCTTCTTTCTCCCTCATTGCCTTACATTTAACCTCTTTCCAAAAGAAATCTCTTTTCCTGATACCCTTCCCTCAAAGCTGTTTATTCTCCCATACTTGTTACTCAATCAGAATTCATTTACCTCCATTGCTGCCACCAGATCATTGGTTTTCCACTAATGTGTAAAAATATTTGCTCCTTTGAGATTGCTGTCACCTGGCTATACAATTCTTCACTTATGCCCTCTGCTGTCACCTACCATCTATTGCCAGCATCCTCTCAATCTCAGAGGAATTTAACACCTAGCTACCAGTTTACTGCTCTATTAAATGCCTATATAGTTATTACAGGTGATGTCAATGACTCATCCAATAACTAACCCTCAAAGGTCTTGCCCTCTTTAGCTCCATCTACATTTGTAATGCTCTTTAGTAGTTATTACCATGGCTACAACCTGGACACTATCACAGAGAAAATGTTCACCTCTGAAACCTAAAATTCAAATAATTAATCTCCTACCACAACCTCCTAATCTTCTAATTAGCTATCTATCTATCTAATATTTCTATTACATGTGATCTTCACGTCTCATAAAAGCCAATCTCTTTTATCCAAACACATCCCTCAATGGCTTCTTCTCCAGCCTCCTCATCTAGTTAGACTTCATGGTGTATTATTTAAACCACTCTCAAGCCAGCAGCCTCACTGTCCTCGCTTCCTTGTCTTTCCACTGTCATTCATCATAGAAATCCCTCTTGAATCAATCTAACTAAAAGGCTTCTCAGGCACTAGACCCAGGTAATAAAAAACACAATACAATTATAAAGACTGGTTGTACTCCAAATAAAATCCTCTAATCTTAGCTACGCCTATAGCATGCTGCTCAGTATTTCTGTGTGTGTGAGTCATTCAGCTTCTTTTACTTATACCCAATAGCAAACATTTTAAACCTTCATTCTCTTCAATCCCTGCCACCCAGGACCATCTCAGCAAAATGATACCATGTCCTCCTTCAAAAAAAAAATTATATCAAACATGAACTACTACTGCCCAAACATTCTTTCCTCCAGCATCAGAGAAAAATGTCCATTCTCCTTGTTTCAATTCGAATCCTTCTACCTGTTCTCTTGATCCCATCCCTATCAGTAGATCCTAGAAACTTTCTTCATTAGTTTTTCTTTTTCCCTTATGTTCAACCTATTAGACCCTTCCCTGAGGCTTAAAAACATGCTTGCTTCTCACAAATACAAAACATCCCTTGAGGCTTCGTGACCTCTCTAGTTTTTTTCATATTCAAGTTCCTCATAACAGTAATCTATATGTGCTCATCACTTTCTTACTCTCCATTTCACTCTTTTAACCCATG
This sequence comes from Kogia breviceps, assembly GCF_026419965.1. NCBI lineage: Eukaryota > Metazoa > Chordata > Mammalia > Artiodactyla > Physeteridae > Kogia > Kogia breviceps. The sequence goes on along the minus strand of NC_081312.1, from coordinate 88,100,021 downwards.
GATTAGGCTGCCAACTCCAATCACTCCTCTGAAACTCTTCTGGCAAACGAAACCAATGACCAGTTAATTACCAGGTTTAATGATACCTTTTCAATGCTCATTTCCTTTCCTTCTATCTTTACAATTGTTTGACCCTGGGTTTGATAGTCTCTTCTTTTGGCTTCTATGACTCAGTTTCTCCTGGTTTTCTCCATTTCTCCTTTGTTGGCTTCTTTAACTTTGTCCAGTCCTTAAATGTCTTCCCCCAAGATTCTGGTCTTAGTTTGATGAACCAAATGGACCATTTACTCCACTGGTTTCAATAAATATTTATAAGCTGATAATACCATGCTCTACTGCTTATCCAGATTTCTAAGCCCCATACCTGAATGACAAATTGTTAGTAGACATTTTTATTTGGTTGTTCAAGGCCTCTCAGGATCAGCATGCCCCAAATTAAATTCAATTATCTATCTCCCAGGAACTTACTTTTCTCTCTTGAAAATCTAATATGTACAATCTTACTCTCTCTCTTCTTTCACCTCCAATCTGTTCCCAAAATTTGTCCATTCTGTATCTTTGATCCTTCTTGTCTTCTCTAATACCACAAGTAAGGTTGTATGAAGTCTCACATGGACTATAAGTCTACTAATGTTCTCCCTGCATCCAGCCTCTTTAGAATTTAGCCTACATGCTACTGCCAAATAGATCTTTAGAAAACACAAATCTGGGCTTCCCTGGTGGAGCAGTGGTTAAGAATCCACCTGCCAATGCAGGAGACATGGTTTTGAGCCCTGGTCCGGGAAGCTCCCACATGCCGCAGAGCAACTAAGCCTGTGCACCACAAATACTGAGCCTGCACTCTAGAGCCCGTGAGCCACAACTACTGAGACTGCGAGCCACAACTACTGAAGCCCGTGCGCCTAGAGCCTAGGCTCCGCAACAAGAGAAGCCACCGCAATGAGAAGCCCGCACACTGCAACAAAGAGTAGCCCCCGCTCGCTGCAACTAGAGAAAGCCCACGTGCAGCAACGAAGACCCAACACAGCCAAAAATAAATAAATTAATTAAAAAAAAAATAAAATCTGTAAACTTAAAAAAAAACCACACAAATTTCATATTACAGTTTAAAACCTTTCGATCATCCCCCCATGACTAAGGACAAAGTTCAAAAAACCTACAAAATTGGCTCTATAATCTGACTTCTTTATAATTCTCCTATCTTATCCCTTCCTGTGCACTCCTCAAACCTGATGCTCCATCTGTGACAAACTAAATTATTTCTGAAATACACTGTACCTTTGCTTACACTGCTCCTTCTACATGGAATGCCCTTTACCATCTTTCAAGATTCAGCTTTTCTATAAAGGCTTTTGTGAGCCACCACCCAGAATACAGGACCATTCCATTCTTTGAATACTCTACTGTTCCATACCTCTCTCAAGGCACCTATAAAAATTTACTATACTTATCACAATGGCTGGAACATAGTAGATGCTCAATATCTGTTGAGTGAACTGGAATCTTCACTCCTCACATTTAAATATAATTACCCTTTCTCATGGATTAAGAGGCTCAAGAGTTTAAAAAACTGGTCCAGCGTAACATAAGTAAACAGTGGCATCTGGGAACAAATTTAAAACAAGTTTATCTAACTCCAAAGCCTGTTCTTTTCCCACTACATCAGCATTTCCAAAGATGTTTCAGGAGGCACTAGTTCTCAAAGATGTTAAGATGTTAACAGATGTTCCATAGAAGAGTACTTGGTCAGATATGTCTAGGGAATACTGGGTTAAACAAAGTTAAAGGTAGTTTTTTGTTTCTATTCTAGGACTTCACAGTCCTTTAATATGCTAATATACATTATTTCTGCCCCTACATCATCTTGATTTTACAGTGCACCATTCTGCCTTTTAAAAATTGCTTTATCATCCAGAAATCAGGCAACAGGTATTTAATGGCTATTTCCCATATGCCCAATACTGTAGCAAACAACATGTAGATGCAAAAATAAAGATATGACCTCTTGCCCTCAAATAATCTAGAGACTAAATTATCATGTATGCAATTAGACATTAATTATCAGAAAAAATAGGATACCAGCTAATTTTTAAAAATATGTTGAGAAAGAGGCCATTTAAAATTTTTTTGCAAAGGCATACAACGGGAACCTTCAATTCATGTGAATTAGAGTAGTTTAACTATTTGTCTAAACTGAAGATTCCCTACAGGGGAATCTTTAGCTTTTTTTTAGCTTTTTTTTTTTTTTACAGGGGGAAAAAAACAAGCAAATGATAATAAAAATAAATTGTATTACAAATAAAAATCTGATTTCAAATCACTCAAAATATTCAACAATTTCTACTTTACTGATCTAGAATATTGAAAATGCTTCTGAATTCTCTCCTGTACACACTCTAAAGATGCAGAAGTCATCCCAACACAGAAAAAATAATACTTTCCCTCCAGCCCAAAGTTTATCATCTAGCTTTTCAGATAGTTAATTAAACATAACCTACATTTATTTCAGTCACTAAAAAAAAAGCCTTTTAGAAGTTGTGTATTTTGGGGACTTCCCTGGTGGTCCAGTGGTTAAGAATCCACCTTCCAATGCAGGGGACTTGGGTTCAATCTCTGGTCTGGGAACTAATAAGATCCCACCTGCTGCGAGGCAACTAAGCCCGTGTGCTACAACTACAGAGCCCACATGCCACAACTGGAGAGAAGCCCATGTGCCACAATGAGGAGCCCACACACCGCAACGAAAGATCCTGTGTGCCGCAACTAAGACATGATGCAGCCATAAATAAATAAATACGTTTAAAAGAAAATATATTCTTAAAAAAAAGTCTGTGTATTTTTAACGAGGCTGAAAACAAACATAAGATGCTAACAAAAATATGCCAAAAAAATCAAATAGATCTTTTAAAAAGCCAGGAAAACGATTAATCTTTTAAACCCAAATTATGGTTAATGACTTATATTTACCATTTTTATTTGCTGGTGAAAAAAAGTTGAAGACAGGAGAAAATATGGTCCCCAACAATGTAGTCCTTGGAGGACTGCCAGAGGAAGGATTATCTTCTAATTTTCCATTTTGTTTTACATGTTGATTTGTCATTTCATAACTACCAGCTTCTAAGAAAGAAACAACAAAAATAGTTGCAATCTAGAAAACATGACTTTCATAAATGTGTTCTAAACCATTCATTATAAAAATAACTTTTTCCCTCAAAATACATAAGGAAAACTGATGAACATTAATGTTAAAAAGCTTATTATTTCAAGAAATCATGAGGTAAATCACTTGTAAATCAAATGATCTTTATAACAAATTTATTTATAATGGTTTATAAATGCTAAAATTTACTGAGTTTTTACAAAGTAGATTTATATCTGGAATTACACAGACTGCAAGTCTTCAAATCAACACAGTGTAACAAAAAATGAAATAAACTCTTTGTAAGTAAAGCAAGCAAGTTACAATATGAAAAACACAAATGCAAGATTTTGTCTTTGTTTATTTACATTTGGGGATGCTGCTTACTTCACAAAACTTACCCCCCAATCTACTTCTAATGAGTAACAGCTAAATAAATAGAGGTAACTAGTTCTACTGAAGCAGAAGACTATATATACAGCAGTGTCAAAAACTACTTATGGATATTGTGAGGCACCATTTCAGAGTAGTTAGGAAGAATAACCAGTTTTTTTTTTTTAACCAGTTTTTTTTAAGTTTCTTATAAATAAAAAAAATTTAATGGGTTTTGGGAAAATATAAAATACAAATGTCTTAATAAATCATCCTTGACCCTCCACAACTTTAGCACATTTCTTTCCTTCGTTAGAGTTCTTTTAACTTGTTTATCCCTTTTCTCCCTTATGGTCAATTTTAACAATGGAGATACATCACTGCATTAAGAGGAAAGAGGTAGGGAATTATTATCACTGCTGTGTTTAAAATAGTATTGATTAAAAGGTTGCTACCTTTACTCCATGCTCTAAAGTGCTATTCTGTACAGGTTTCTCTGCTTGTCCATCTTTTTTTTTCTCCTTTTTGACTTTGAGGAGCTTGTCAGCAATACAATAAGGTACTGATCTTGAATAGGATTTATAAACAGCAACACTACTGGCTTTGGGGCTGGATAATTCTTTGTTATGGGAGGATGTCCTGTGCCTTGTAGGATGTTTAGCAGTGCCCCTGACCTTCACCTGCTAGATGCAAGTAGCAATCCCTCCACAGGTTGTGACAAACCAAAAAGGTCTCCAGACACTGAAAAGCATCCACTAGGGGACAGAAACACCCCTAAGTTGAGGACCGCAGACCTGAGAGCTCCAAGCCCCGCCTATAGCTCTGTAATTCCATAATCCAGAAACAAATTCTTTGTACATATTTCAAATACATTAAGTCACAATTATTACCGCTTTAAGAACGAGTTTCATATACATTTTCATGCTAAACAGTGTAAAGCTAGTTGCTCTGCCTTTAACTGTCACTTTAATTCAACAAAGTAGATTTACATTAGGAAGGTAGATTTTTATTTATTTCATGCCACTAATATTTAATACAAAGGAGATTACAAATATAAGGCAGAAATTGCTCAAAGTAGATTTTTAAAAACAGAACACAAACATGTCAAGTGAGAACTCTGCTTACACCTAATAAAGCAATATGTAAACATTAACAAACCTCCATTTACTTGACTTTTCCGTCTTACTCGAGATATCTGTTTGTTAGGCTTTTCTCCTGCTCTTGGTGTTGATGTGATCAAATTATTATCTATATCACGTTCAATTCTACTCCGTTTTGAAGGATTTTCTCTCTCTTCCTTAAGATATAAGAGGGAAAAACATGCATTGAACAGAGTCATTCTGCTTTACAGATTACCCTTTTTTTTTGCCACACCACACAGCTTGTGAGATCTTAGTTCCCCAACCAGGGACTGAACCTGGGCCCATGGCAGTGAAAGCACCGCGTCCTAACCACTGAACCGCCAGGGAATTCCCTACAGGTTACACTTTTAAAATGATAAAATATGACATGCACCCCCATGTTCACTGCATTATTTACAATAGCCAATTTTATCCATTATCAATGGATGGACACTTAGATATGGTTGTTTCCATATCTTGGCTACTGTAAATAATGCAGTGAATATATATATGCATATAACACACACACATATATATACATACATAAACAATGAAATATTATTCAGCCATAAAAAAGAATCAACTCTTGCCACTTGCAACAACATGGATGAACCTAAAGGGCATTACACTAAGTGAAAAAAGTCAGACAGAGAAAGACAAATACCATATGATCTCACTTACATGTGGAATTAAAAAACAAACATAAAACAAAAACAGCAAGTTCACAGATACAGAGAACAGACTGGTGGTTGCCAGAGGCAGGGAGGGGGGGATGAGTCAAATGGGTGATAGCCGTCAAAAGGTACAAAAGATTATAAAATAATTAAGTCACAGTTATATAACGTACAGCATGGTGACTATAGTTAATAATACTGTATTGCATATATGAAAATTGCTGTGAGAGTAAATCTTAAAAGTTATCAGAGAAAAAAATTCTGTAACTACGTATGCTGATAGATTTTAACTAGACTTATTGTGGTAATCATTTTGCAATATATAAGAATACTGGATCAGACTTCCCCAGCAGTCCAGTGGTTAAGACTCCGCGTTTCCACTGCAGGGGCACAGGTTCTATCCCTGGTCAGGGGCTAAGATTCCACATACCGTGTGGTGCAACCAAAATACAAATTGAATCATGCTATATATCTGAAACTAATATAATGTTGTATGTCAACTATGCTCAGATTTTTAAAAAGACAAAATACGTTGTAATACGCTTTCTCCTCTTTTTCCATATCCAGGAGAAACAAACAGAATTAATACCTAACAGTAGAAGAAAACACGGAAAAAATCTGACAGAGTCATAAGAGTATTTATTAACGTTATTACAATAAACAAATATAATTACAGCATCCTCACAATTCAGATTCTTTCCCCAGGGTCCATTAAATTTTCATGCTACTGAAATACTGAATCTCACAATGTGGTCTATGTTTCCAGCAATTTTCCTTACTTTTAGAATTACTCAAAAGAACAGGGGTCATTTCCTTGAGCAAACCCCACTGGAATTTGCTGGCATTATCACATAGTACCAAAAATGACACAAAATTAATAGGGCCTGCCACTGCCACACACCTAATGTCAATTCTCAAAATGTCCAAATCAACACTAAGGGGTCTACTCCTTAACAAAGCTCTCTATTCATTTCCTTATATGGGGCAAATCCACATGACCAGTTTACACTATTTTTGCAATATAGACTTATGATAGTTTGACTTAAAGGTTTTTTGACTTTACAGTGATGTGAAAGCAATATGTATTCAGTAGAAACTGTACTTAGAATTTTGAATTTTGGTCTTTTCTCAGGCTAGCCGTTTGCAGGTACTATACTCTCTTATGATGCTGGGCAGTGGCAGCAGTGAGCCACAGTGAGCCACAGCTCAAAGTCAGCCACTTGATCATGAGGATAAATAACTAACACACATATAACCATTCTGTATCCATGCAACTATTGTTTTTCGCTTTCAGTATTCAATCAATTACATAAGACATTCAACACTTGTGATTTTGCCCAACTGTAAGCTAATGTAAGTGTTCTGAGCATGTTTAAGGTGGGCTGGACTAAGCTATGATGTCCATCCAGTAGGTTAAGTGTCAAGTGCATTTTCAGCTTACAACATTTTCAACTTACAATGGGTTTATCAGGACTTAACTAAAATATTATACTCCATGCAATAACCTGATTTTTCTCCATTTATATATCCATCTGTACAATTTTTCTAGAGTCATCCATCACATGAGCAATCTTCTTCCATTACTGTAATACTGGCCTATAATTCCTTACTGTTTTAATGAAAGTACCTGAAATCTTTCGATAAGGATTAGATTTTTCCACAACAAATAATAATGCAGTATACTACTATGCATTTTCTGTAAGTTGAAAATTATTTCTGAAACAAACCTTGGTATTGTAAATGGCCAAAATTACAATTCCCTACCAGGATCAAAATAGAAAAAAGATAATACTGTAAGTATCACCCAATACAGAATTTTACATTTACTCACCAGTTTCTCTAATTTTAGGTAGGTTCATCAAAACAATCTCATTAGCACAAAATAAAGCCTCAGTGATCCACAACATAATTCCTCAAATTTTTACTGTTTATTATTCCTCTGCATTTAAAAATGATGAATAGGAAGCCTCAAATCCCAAACACTGGATCTTTTACAGGAGAATTATAGGGCTCTTTTTATAAAGTCCTTCAAGAACAGAAATAATGCTGTAAAGCCTCACTACACTAAGCACCAGCATTTTCTTGAAGTCTCTTAGTACATCTGGTATAATGTAAATACATACATACATACCTGGAAACTTTGCACTCTGCAACCCTAAAAATAACAAGGCTTATGGGGAAAAAAATGGGTCCAGAAGGGTACATTGGGGCAGATCAGCCAATGCCCCTGTAACTCTGTAACCACAGCACTAAGAAAACCAATGATTGGGACCTCCAGAGATAACTTGCACACCCCAGTTTAGCAACTAAGAGCAGCTGAAATGCTTCCTCAGAGCTTAATAAAAGGTATTAAAAACAAAGAAGTAGAAACAAGGGTTTATGGGAGCTGAGAAGTGGAGCTTTAAGCCAGGAAGACTGCTAAAATGGACACAAAAGGAAATGCTAACTGCCATATGAAAAGGAGAGTCCCTGCTAGACCAGGGTGTACCTCTCTGAGAGGGAACCCCTGACACAGCTTACCACTTTTAATTAAAAACTCTGTGTGCAGTATAAAATTCTACCCCCATTATTCAGGATCCCCTTGTCCAGTTTAGAAAAAATCATGTATAAACCAAAACTCACCCATTTTATACTGAAACTACTTCCCTATTTACCAATAGTATATAAGCTAACTGATAATATGGAGGTACCACATATAACAGAAAAGGTTATACTGTGGTCAATTGAGAATATATTCAAATACTTGAGCTTACATCTCTAAAGAGAAAGAGGAAGCTGTTAAGATCAGGATTAAAGGTCTGCAGTCATTGACAGTAAATTTCTATCCTTCAGAATAATGCATTCAAATGTCTGATGATGCTCCAATTCTGAAACGTGTCATCAAATCCTACTCTTCCTTAAACATTCAAGTATATAATTTGGGGACATTTTTGGATATAGTATGATTTTTAGAAGAGGAACTAGGAAAAACAAGATTCCTACATTATTGTACAGGTTATTTTTAAAAATTTAATAACCCTACAATGTCTCGTCCAGAATTTGTATTTTTCAAAGTTGTCTCTAAGATAGGCTTTTAAAGGGAAAATCTTGGGAAGGTGATATTCTTAAATCTCTGAATCTCAAAGGAAAAATACAGAGAACTAAAGAGGCAACAAAACCCCAAAAGCCAATTTACAACAAAAGCAGGAAACAAGGTTTCTCCCCCAACTCCAAGCAGATGAGAACAAACCAACAGCCATAACACTGGAGTAACCATCTGTACCAGTGCAGAAGAAAGCAAAGGAATGCAACATGGCATGTGACACATCTGAGAACAGGAGAAGCCCCAAATAGCTAACAGGTAGATATTCAACTGAAAGCATGGCAGGCCAACTTAATGACAGCAGATGAAGTAAGAGGGACTTTCCTGGTGGTCCAGTGGTTAAGACTCTGCACTTCCACTGCAGGGGGTGTGGATTCGATCCGGGAACTAAGATCCCACGTGCTGTGCAGCGTGGCCAAAAAAAAAAAAAAAAAAAAAGCACAAGAGAACAGACAAAAATTATACCTTTATTTCAAAAAAGACAAAAAAAGTTAAGAAAGTGATACATCAGAGTTAGAAAAATCTCAGTAACAGAACAAAATAATTAGAAATAAGAGAAAAAATTTTTGGAAATAAAGACTAAACTAGAACAGACATAAAAGTGAGTAAATAGAATAGATTATGCCTTTAAGAGAAAGAGAAGGTAAAATGGGGGAGGGGGGCTGGATTTAAAGACATCAAAATGTGACAAGCACTGAATATGGACAAAGAAGATCCAACAGACAGAAAACAGTAGGCCCTGAGACGGAAGCCAAAACAAGAGAATATCAGAAAGTTTTCCTCAAATAAAATATCTGAAATTACATACTGAAAGAGTATACTCGTTTTATTGTTTTTTGGGTTTTTTTTTTTTTTCTGCAACCACTGAGCAGCTTGTGCAATCTTAGTTCCCCAACAAGAAACTGAACCGGGCCCTCGGCAGTGAAAGTTTGGAGTCCTAACCACTGGACCACCAGGAAATTCCCAGAGTATACTGTTTAACTAAAACTATCAACCCAGAAAAACAACTACCAAGATCCTAAACTTAACAGAATTTAAAGAAAAAAAAATCCTATGGAGAACAAGGCAAAATCCATTTATCTACATAGGGAAAATTAGAGTACCATCAAACTTTGAAAGCAATGCTTTTTATGCTGGAAGAAAATGGAATAACATTTTAAAAAAATCAAGAAGAGAAACTGTGAGACAAGGATTTCATACTCAGTAAAACTGATTTTTAAGCATAGAACTCAGATAATAGTGCCCATGAGTGCTTCGTGTGGCATCTACCAGAAAATGAGCTTTCGACAACAAAAATGACTACAGACCATAACTAGAGGACTGAGGATAAGCATTAAACATACAGAATACATGCAGAACCTGTGTAAGATAAATGAAGATTAAAAGATAGTATGTAATGGCTACAGGCTCAGAATATATAAACTGTAAGAAAAATTGGCAAGAGATAGTCAATATATAAATTTTTTAAATGGTTCACTTTAAAAACATTCTGAGACAGAAAAGCTGACAGAATTCATTTCCAGCTAATCTCCACAAGAAATAACAAATGAAGTTCTTTAGGCATAAAATAAATAATACCAAATGGGATCCTAAATCTGCAAAAAGGAATGAATACCACTAAGGCAAATCTATGAGTAAATACAAAAGATCTTTGTGTTCAATATTTCTAACTGTGCCTTTACTGTTTTTAACACTAATACCTGCTATAATCTCTGTTGTCTCATTATGATCCAATAAATTATTCTTAAGTCTCAAAGTTTTATTTTTTTTCTCTCTCTCTATGTACATACGGAAACATAGTAAGAGTACTCTTGTTTTGCTTTGCAATGTTATTAAATTTGGTTTTTAAAATTTCACCTAAAACAGTTATTTTAGAATTTAGTAACTATTTTTAAATAAAAGAAAATTTATAATTTATAACTAAGAACAGACTGTTGGATTGAAAAAGGGAGCTGGGCGACTTGTGAATTCAATCCATTACTGCAAGTGATGAAAAGAAACCGACACAGAATTCTCTAACTCATGAAAGGGGGGAATGTACTCCAAGGAAACTGAACGAAACTGTAAATCACAAATGAAAATATGATAAAACTAATGTCCCTTTGGCTGTAAAATTAAGTTCTTACTCAATAGAACATATTCAAATAGAATTATGGTGCCAATTCAGTTGCATTTGAGATCATTCCGTTTTTAAAAAATAAACTCAATATTTTAAATGTACACATGATGAAATCTTTAAAAGCCAATAAGTTTTAGCTTTTCAAACTTAAAGTACAAAACCCAATGAGATATCTTAAAAAGTTATCATATTGCATTGGTTAAAGAAGTGTACATAACTTATGAGAGACTTATAAACTCTTGCACAGTAGTTTGTGCTGAAGCCTGCTCAATAAAAGTCGATAAAAGAGGGACTTCCCTGGTGGTGCAGTGATTAAGAATCCACCTGCCAATTCAGGGGACACAGGTTCAAGACCTGGTCCGGGAAGATCCCATGTGCTGCAGAACAACTAAGCCTGTGCGCCATAACTACTGAGCCTGCGCTCTAGAGCCCACAAGCCACAACTACTGAGCCTGCAAGCCACAACTACTGAGCCCACGTGCCAAGAGCCCGTGCTCCATAATAAGAGAAGCCACCGCAATGAGAAGCCCCAGTGCTGCAACAAAGAGTAGCCCCCACTCACCACAACTAGAGAGAACCCGCACACAGCAACAAAGACCCAACACATAGGGCTTCCCTGGTGGCGCAGTGGTTGAGAATCCGCCTGCCGATGCAGGAGACACGGGTTCGTGCCCTGGTCCGGGAAGATCCCACATTCCGCGGAGCAACTAAGCCCGTGAGCCATGGCTGCTGAGCCTGTGCGTCCGGAGCCTATGCTCCGCAACGGGAGAGGCCACAACAGTGAGAGGCCTGCATACCGCAAAAAAAAAAAAAAAAAAAAAAAGACCCAACACAGCCATAAATAAATAAATTATGAATCTGGAAGGTCTTACCTTCCAGATGAGTGTATGTTTAAAAAAAAAAAGTCAATAAAAGACAGGCACTTCCACTTTCTAATGATAAAGTAAATCACTGAATTAAAGACTTAACTGTAAATACAGAAAATGAGTTAAAGTCTGGTGTGTTGAATTGTACTTTAGCCTTACTAATGTGGTTTCTGTTTTGACTGTACTTGTCTGATACTAGTATCAACTAATCATAAAAAATCTTCTTTACTGTGAATGCATGGTAACAAACACAAGTGGTGAATTATTTTTTTACATCTCAATTTATCCTAGAATAACTTGTGCCAAAATTTGCGATGACCGTGCAAAATAATGGTTTATAACTACTGCCACCTTAGCACAAATCAAGGCACTGACACCCAACAGTTATTTTATTTTTCACTGCCATGCACTTGCATGGGGGAAAAAAAGCTAGCTCTACTTAGGAAGGTCCCTGATGAAGCTGTAAAATTATTAAATCTCAACCCTTAAATATGTGTTCAATTCTATATGACAAGATGGGAAGTACACACAAAGCGTTTCTGCTGCAAACTATGTTTCCACAACTATCTTGAGAAAAAGCATTTGCTTGACTGAGTTGTAAGCTGAATTAGACCACTTTTTCTGATAGAAAACTATCTTTACTTGAAGTAGATTATTTTCTGAAAAGTGAACAAAGCAAGCCTGTCACTTCAAGAAAAACTGATACTTTTTGCTGCCAACAATAAAATTTGAGCATTCAAGCAAAAACTGAGATTTTAGAGAACTTGGACAAAGCACCATGAGACTGACAGCTTCCCAATACTTATTCTGTTGAGATCAGTGGGGTTGTTCAGAAATGTGATTTTTAAATATTAAATAATGAACTATGTCAATGTGGGCACATATGTGGAAGATCTACATAATTCAGTGAACCAATATTTTCCAAATAACCAGTACATGATGTTACAAAATCATATATAGGTAAGATTCATTCCAAGCGCAAGACAGACCAATGAAAAGATCATTGTAGGGGCTTCCCTGGTGGCGCAGTGGTTGAGAATCTGCCTGCTAATGCAGGGGACACGGGTTCGAGCACTGGTCTCGGAGGATCCCACATGCCGTGGAGCAAGTAGGCCCATGAACCACAACTACTGAGCCTGCGCATCTGGAGCCTGTGCTCCTCAACGAGGGAGGCCACGATAGTGAGAGGCCTGCACACCGTGATGAAGAGTGGCCCCCGCTTGCCACAACTAGAGAAAGCCCTCGCACAGAAACGAAGACCCAACACAGCAAAAATAAATAAATAAACTCCTACCCCCAACATCTTCTTAAAAAAAAAAAAAAGAAAAAAAAAAAGAAAAGATCATTGTAGTGCTCTCAAATTCAATCTTGGAACAAGAACTTAAAATACTACACAATTTGTCAAGTTTGGGTATAATATCTGCAATTATCTACAAAGAATATTAAAATACTCTTCCCTTTTCTAAATACATGTATGATTTTCTTTATATGCTTCAATGAGAACAAACTACCTTCTCGGGCTTCCCTGGTGGCGCAGTGGTTGAGAGTCCGCCTGCCGATGCAGGAGACACGGGTTCGTGCCCTGGTCCGGGAAGATCCCACATGCCGCGGAGCGACTGGGCCCGTGAGCCATGGCCGCTGGGCCTGTGCGTCCGGAGCCTGTGCTCCGCAACGGGAGAGGCCACAACAGTGAGAGGCCCGCATAGCGCAAAAAAAAAAAAAAATAAAAAAAAAAAAATAAAAAAAAAAAAAAAAAAAAAAAAAAACTACCTTCTCTATGAAGTTTCGATTAAAGAGGTTTATAAAACTGTAATGTCATGTTTCCCACTAATTTCCTTTTTGTCTTTAGAAAATAGTTAAAATATTACTTGTATCAACATGTAATGGGTTTAGAATTATAATTTTGATATTTTCAAAATTCCTCAGTTTTAATATCTAATGAGATATACTGACAGATATAACCCACATAAACAAATGTTCTTTAGGGTTTCCAATCATTTATAAGAAGGTAAAGGATCCGTAGTTCAAAAAGTTTAAGAACCACTTGCTCAAGAGGGACTACTAATGAAATCACAAGAGAAAATTTTAAAAGTCACCCCCAACAAATGGGAAAAAAATTTGAGCTAGAAGGTGGAGCTGACAAGTGATAGCCAAAGGGTCCAGAGTTTCCTTGGGGAATGATAAAAGTGGTCTAAAATTGACTGTGGTAATATCTGCGTAACTTTGTGCATATACTAAAAGCAACTGAATTTATACCTTAAATGGGTGAGTTTTATGGTATGTGAATTGTATCTCAATAAAGCTACCATAAAAAACCACATATATATCATATAATCAAGCGATGCCAATCTTAGTTATTTACCCACGTTGAACCTAAATATATGCCCACACATGGATTCAAGACCGAAATATTCATAGCAACTTCATTAATGATAGCCAAAAATCAGAAATAATCCAAGTGGATAACAAATTATGACATGTGGTATACTCATACAACAGAATATTACTTGGGGTACAGGAGAGGGAGGGGATAAATTAGATACATGCAGTAACACAGACGAATCCAAAAACTTTATGTTAAGTGAAGGAAGCAAGACATGTTATATTCATAGGTCACTCTAGAAAAGATTTATACAATCTACAATGATAGAAAGTAGATCAATGGTTGTTTAGGGTGATGCTGTGAGACTGTCTGCAAAAACTCCAAGGGTACTTTTTGGTCATGGGTGTATAATTCTGTTAAAATTCATGAAAACATATATTTAAATCAGTGTGTCTTATTGTGTTTCATTATACCCCATAAAGTTAATTTTTAAAAAGTCAACATAGAAAAAAAAAAAAGTCAACATAGAAGAAAAAGTAGAATTCTAAAAGATAACTAGTTCATCAAAAAGAAGGCAGGATAAGAACAGAGTAACAAATAATGGGATAAATACAGAATAAATAACAAGATGGGAGACTTTAAATCCAACCATATTAATAACTACATTAAATGTAAATAGACTAATCATGCCAATTTAAATATAAATACACAGGGTGGAAAAAGGTGTATCATGCAAATGGTAAGCAAGAAAACTGTGTGACTTTATTAATATTAGGTCAAGTAAACCTCAAGGCAAATAATATTACTAGAGATAATGAGGGACGTTTCACAGTGGTAAGAAGAGCAATTTACACCCAACAATCATAAATGTGTATGCACCTAACAGAGCTTTGAAACACATGTAGCAAAACTGACAGAACTGAAAGACAAGGTAGACAAATTCACAATTAAGAGTTGGAGATTTAAAATAAGACACAGAAAACTGGAATATTATCAACTAACTTGACCTGATATTTATAGAACTGTGCTAACCAATTCCAGAATATGCATATTTTTTCAAATACATAAGACACTCACTAAAAGTCTATATGCTACAAAATATCAAGACACCAAAGAAATGAAATAATACAGAGTATATTCTTGGATAACAATAATATTAGATTAGAAATAAACAATTAGAAGATATCTAAGAAATGCCCAAATATCTGATCTGGAAATTAAATAACACATTTCTATATAATCTATGGGTCAAAGAATAAATCACAAATAAGGTAATAAAAATATAGTCAGAGGACTTCCCTGGCAGTCCAGCGGTTAGGATTCTGTGTTCCCAATGCAGGGGGCTCGGGTTTGAACCCTGGTCAGGGAACTAAGATCTACCACATGACACCCCCCTAAAAATACACACACACACAGACACACACACAGACACACACACAGACACACACACACACACATATACAATCAGAATGTGTGGGAAAGCAATACTTTGAAAATCATAGCTTTAAATACTTGAATTAGAAAAAAATTAAAGTGTAGTATTAATGACCTAAGCAAGGGGCTGGCAAACTACAGTCCAAACGCCAAGTCCAGCACATTGTTTTTGTATGGCCAGCAAGCCAAGAGTAGTTTTGATATTTTTAAATGGTTGGGGGGAGGGGGATGAAAAGAACGATAATATTTTATGACTCATGAAAATTATGATGAAAATCAAATATCAGTATATAAAGTCATGCTCATTCATTTATGTATTGTCTACAATGGAAGAGTTGAGTAGTAACTGCAATTACAGACAATATAGTCTGCAAAGCCTTAAATATCACCTATCTGAGATATTCACAGAAGTTTACTAATTCCTATTTTAAGCTCCCACTTCTATGAGTTAGAAAAGTAGAAGTAAACCAGATAGAAAGCAGAAGAAAATATTAAAAACAAAAAGTAGAAATCAATTAAACAGACACTGTACAGAAAAGAGAAAATGAACAAAGACAGATGTTGGTTCATTGAAAAAGTAATGAAACTGATAATGCTCTAGGAGCAAGATGGATCAAAACAAAGATAAATCATAAATTATTCACATCAGGAGTGAAAAGAGGAACATATCATTACAGATCATGCAGACATTATTAGGTTAATGCAGAAATACTGCAAAGACTCTACACCTAAAAATTTGACAACTCTGATGAATAGAAATTCCTTGGAAAACACATGACCAAAACTGAAGAAGAAATAGAAAAGCTAAACAACCCCATATATATTAAAGAAATCAAATTTATAATAAAAGCTATTCCATAAAGAAATCCCAGTCACATTCCAGAAATCCCTCTCCAGAATTCATCAGTGCATTCTACTCATAATTTAAGGATGAGATAATACTTAGTCAACACAAGTTCTTTTAGAAAAAAAAAGCAGCAGAGGAACAGTTCTTGACTTGTTTTATGATAACAGAATAATCCTGATCCCCAAATCTTAAAGTATTACAAATCAAAACTACAAACCAAGACCCTCACGAACACAGATGTAAAAATTCTTAAAAACAAAAAACCCAGCAGCAAATCAAATCCAGCCATACAAGTTTGGTTTTCCATTCAAAAAGATTTATGTTCTACTCCACAATAAAAGAGGAAAATCTGAAGAATATCTCAATAGATACAGAAAAGTCTTTGATAAAACTCAACAACATAATAAAATCTTATAGCAAACTAGGAACAGAAGGGAACTTCCTCAAACTGATAAAAGATAACTATGGAAAACATTTAGCTAACATACCTAATATAAACAAACTCTCTTCCCCTAAGATCAGTAACAAGTGTTTGCTCTCACCATTTCTACTAAACAATGTACTAGAGGTCCTAACCAATGCAATAGATGAAGAAAAAGAAATAAAAGGCCTAGAAATCAGAAAAGAACAAGAAAATTAGTTATCTGGTATATGATTATATATGTATAAAACCCTATGAAATCTTAAAGAATAGAATGATAGGGCTTCCCTGGTGGCGCAGTGGTTGAGGGTCCGCCTGCCAATGCAGGGGACATGGGTTTGTGCCCCGGTCCAGGAGGATCCCACGTGCCGTGGAGCGGCTGGGCCCGTGAGCCATGGCCGCTGGGCCTGCGCATTTGGAGCCTGTGCTCCGCAACGGGAGAGGCCACAGCAGTGAGAGGCCCGTGTACCGCTAAAAAAAAAAAAAAAAAAAAAAGAATAGAATGATTAAGTGAATCTAGCAATTTCACACAGTACCTGGTCAATATAGAAAAATAAATTATATTTATATATATTAGCAACAAACAGAAAATAAAAACTTTAATGTATTACATCATTTAAAACAGCACTGTAGGGGCTTCCCTGGTGGCACAGTGGTTGAGAGTCCACCTGCCGATGCAGGGGACACGGGTTCGTGCTCTGGTCTGGGAAGATCCCACATGCCGCAGAGCGGCTAGGCCCATGAGCCATGGCCGCTGAGCCTGCGCTCCGCAACAGGAGAGGCCACAACAGTGAGAGGCCCACATACAGCAAAAAAACCCACAAAAAACAACAAAACAGCATTGTAAAACATCAAATATCTAAGAATAAAACTAATGAAAGGTGTGTAGGACCTTGATATTAGCAGGAAAAAATTAAGAACACCTATATTAACATAGAGATATATCACGATCATGAAGTGGCAGACTCAATATTGTTAAGATGTCCAGTCTCACTAAATGATCTACATGTGATACAATCTCTATTATAATTCCAGTAGTCTTTTCTGGAGAAATAGACAAGCTAATTCTAAAATTTACATGCAAGGGGACTTCCCTGGTGGTGTAGTGGTTGGGAATCCGCCTGCCAATGCAGGAGACACAGGTTTGAGCCCTGGTCTGGGAGGATCCCACATGCAGTGGAGCAGCTAGGCCCATGCACCGCAACTACTAAGCCTGTGCTCCAGAGCCCACGAGCCACAACTACTGAAGCCCACATGCCTAGAGCCCGTGCTCTGCAACAAGAAAAGCCACCTCAGTGAGAAGACTGCGTGCTGCAATGAAGAGTAGTCCCCACCCGCAGCCAACTAGAGAAAGCTCTTGAGCAGCAATGGAGACCCAGCACAGCCAAAAATAAATTAATTAATTTAAAAAATAATAATAAAATAAAGTTTACATGTAAGTATAAAGGATCTAAAGTAGTAAAACAAACTTAGAACAAAGTTGGAAGACATATTATCTCATTTCAAGACTCACTATAAAAGCTGCAGTAATAAAGACAGTATCATATAGGTGTAAATATAGATAGACAGATCAATGGAATAGAATACATTTCAGAAATAGATCCAAACATAAATAGCCTCTGAGTTTCAACCAAGATACCAATTAATCTAATGTGATAAGGAAAGTCTATAACAAATGTTGACTAGATAGCCACAGGGAGGAAGAGAAAGGAGGAAGAACTTTTCCTTTCCTCTCATTCATTCATTCATCTATGTAGTTATTATGTCTCATGGGTTATTTCATTCTACAGGTTACAATCTGTTATTACCAAAGCCTTAGAATGAGACATTTCTTCAAGGAACCCTGGTTCTTTTTGTGGAAGATGGTATTTAGAAACTAAGATCTGGGTGATAGGTGCATACAGTTCAGCAGATCAAGGAAGGAAATAGATGAATATATGCATAGGTGTGTGTGTGTGTGTGTGTGTAGGCAAAGGGATGGAGGGGAGGGAAGGAAAGAAGGGAGAGAATATGAATATGAATGAATCTTAAAACCAATTATCTTTCCCTCCATTAAATTCAACCAGTCAACCTGAGCTAATTTTTTTCACTCCATAATAAATAGTAGGACTTCCCTGGTGGTGCAGTGGTTAAGAATCCACCTGTCAGTGCAGGGGACACAGGTTCGAGCCCTGGTCCTGGAAGAACCCACGTGCTGTGGAACAACTAAACCCGTGCACTGCAACTCCTGAGCCTGCACTCTAGAGCCCCACGAGCCACAACTACTGATGCCCACAGGCCTAGAGCCCGTGCTCTGCAACAAGAGAAGCCACCACAATGAGAAGCCCGTGCACCACAATGAAGACTAGCCTCTGCTCGCTGAAACTAGAGAAAGTCCTTGTACAACAAAGAAGACCCAACGTGGCCAAAAATAAATAAGTTAATTAAAAATAAATGGTAAATTAATCTAGTTGTTAAAGAACTCATCTAGAAAGACGTTCTTTTACATAAACAAATGAGATTTAACTTTGGAAGGAAGAAAATTCCCAAATATAACTATGAAGCTTAGTAATAGAGAAATAGTTAAAGAGAACAAAGTTTTCATCTAATCATGTTTTTCACACAAAGGAGCACAACCCATCAGAGGATCATAAAATCAATTTTTTTTTTTTTTTTTTTTTTTTTTTTGCGGTATGCGGGCCTCTCACTGTTGTGGCCTCTCCCGTTGCGGAGCACAGGCTCCGGACGCGCAGGCCCAGCGGCCATGGCTCACGGGCCCAGTCGCTCCGCGGCACGTGGGATCCTCCCGGACCAGGGCACGAACCCGTGTCTCCTGCATCGGCAGGCGGGCTCTCAACCACTGCGCCACCAGGGAAGCCCAAAATCAATTTAAAACAAGAAAATCACCTTTAAAAGGAGAAAAAGAAACAACAGAATAGAAAAAGAAAAATCAGAACACATCAAGTATGTTAAGGGTGAGTTTTGTTTCATATGTATGAATGTAGTATATAAGATGTTATTTCTTTCTGTGGATCATAGTTAAAAGATCTAAAAAACACTGATTTAATGTAACAGGAGACTGATGACCCCTAACTATGACAGTGTAACAGTATTTAGGTAACAGAGAAAAAGACCATTTTGTTATGGGAAAACTCTAGAAACCACCTATTTGGAAAGGAATAGAGAGATCACTGGTATAAAGCAAATACATTTTAGTTGTGAGGTCTTCTTTCACTTCAAATGTATATTAGGAATCTCATCATGCTAAAAGCAGAAAGACTGAGTATGAACACTTCCTGAGTACTCTTACTGACAATTACATAATTCTGAAATGAGAGAAGTGGTAGATCCTTGAATCATAAAATCTAGATCTGAAAGTGATGAGAGATTTCATTCATTCTGTTACAGTCTGAGTTGTGTCCCCTAAAATTCCTATGTTGGAGCTCTAACCCCCAAAGCCTGAGAATGTGTAGTCATACTTGGAGATAGGGCCTTTAAAGAAGTAATTAAAGTGGGATCAGTAGGATGGGCCCTAATCCAAATATGACTAGTGTACTTACAAGAAGAGGAGATTACAAAACAGACAACACATACACAAAGTGGCAACCATATGACGATACGGCAAGAAGGTGTCCATCTGAAGTTAAGGAGCAAAGCCTCAGAAAAAACCAACCTGGCAACACCTCATCTTAGATTTCAAACTGCCAGAACTGTGAGAAAATAAATTTCTGTTGTTTAAGCTACCCAATCTGTGATATTTTGTTATGGCAGACTATTACCCTAGTAAACTAATACACACCTCTTAGATGAACAACATATGTTTAAATTATCTAAATACTCTCATGGCTAATTTATGCCAAGTTAGGACTAGAATACAGATTAAAACTTATTAGGAAAATAAAAATGGGTCAGTAATAGTAAACTGGCAAGAATACCAGCAGCTATTCAAACTGGAAATCATACAGTAAAGAAGAGCAAAAAAGTTGGCCCCTATGCAGAGACCAAGTTTCAAAAAGCCAGACTCATAAGACAGGCATCAGAGCAATGTCAGACACCTTAGAAGAAAGACAACTCAAAAGAGAAAGCAAGAAGACTTGTCTATAAGTTCAGTTCTAACCACATAACTTTAAAAGTCCAAAAGAAGAGAAAGGAAAGGTACCAAATAAACAAGTGGCTGCATACGGAGTTATCTAACTAACTTGGATTTTAAAAGGACACTTGTAGAAATAAGAGAAGCAGTCTATCATCCAGTCATAAAGACTGAAGACAGAGGATGATGATACATGCAAAAAATACTAGGGAAAAAAAATTTCCTAGAAGAATAAGCTTCAAGCTTTGAGCTGATGATAGAATATAAATAAATGACAAAATTAGCAGCATAGAAAGACTCAATTCTTATTTACTTTCATCAAGAAAATTTTCAATCCTTACACAAGACAGGTGATGCTATAAAGATATTATCTAGCTACTCTGAGACAGAATGGTACAGGAAAAAGAGCACAGATATCAGAGTCAAATTGTACCTGGGTTAAATCCCAGCATTGTCACTTATTGGAAAGGCAGTAGTGTATATTGTTAAATAATTGACAACAATTACTATAGAAAAACCCTGAGTGTTTTAATTGACATGGGCAAAAATTTGCTGACCAACAAAGAAGATCTAAAACTACTAAAGGAGAAGAAAGAAAGCATGACATATGATATAATATAATATAATGTCACATTAGTAGAAGAAAGTCCAAATCAACGGAAATAAATATGAACAGAAGTCAGAAGACATAGGAAAAACCTATGTTCGCTTCTGTTTGTTACCTTTCATGAACAACAGAAAAGGGTGACCAAGATGGTGATCTATATCATATATGTCATATAATGAAAACTAGAAATATTTAGCCAGGACAGTGACTGAGGGTTTGTACTTGCACGTGAAGAAAAAGAACCTATGAAAAAGTAAAAGGCAGGTATATTTTCTTCAAGATGAGGAAGAACTTTACATTTAGAAGTGTTCAGAGAATGAACTGACATACAGTGATGCTCTCAATAGGGGCTAATGATAACCCATATGCAATTTAAAGATTCAGGAATTCATGTTTCTGGAAGGAATTTTATCGTTGTTATACAATAATACTAGAATACTTCTAGGCTCATGTAAATTAACTCAACAAAACTTAAAAATTACATTTAAAATTAACAAAAGAAATTTTACTTATATTAGAAAAACAAAACAAAATAAAACCACCAAAACAAAAAGGAAAATTCTAACACAGAATACTTCTAAATCTTGGCCAATGGTTCACAGTAACTAGGCTTTGTTAGTTCTATGATGACAAAAATCTATCACTATGAATAAACCGTCACATTGATTTATTTTTCTACTTATCAAAGTGACAAACTTATATTATAATAAGAAATTTATCATATATATAATAATCCCAAGAAAGAACATAAGAGTAGGCAACAGTGATAACAAAATCTACGTACAATGAATTATAATAACATTATCATTAATGCATTAAAATTTCTCAAAATGCTTTTCCACCTCTTTGCCATCTAATCTGAAAACAACTCTGAGGCAGACAAAGCAGTTAGTATTAGTCCCATTTTACTGTCTTCCTGAGGCTAAGAGGGGCAAATGACTTTCCTCAGATCATTCAAGTTGGTCCCCAGTAGGAAGTATGAATCTGGAGCATATGACTCCTGGTCAGTGTCCATTCTTTCTTTCTTTTTTTTTGGCTGCGCCACATGGCTTGCGGGATCTTAGTACCCCGACCAGGGATTGAACCCAGGCCCATGGCAGTGAAAGTGCCAAGTCCTAACCACTGGACCACCAGGGAATTCCCTATTCTTTCTTAAATAACTTTTGTTTTCTCTTCAATGAATAATACATTTTCATTGTACAAATGTTAGAATTCAGATAGATAAATTATCTCCCTAATTAGACAATGTATTAATATTAACAAGAAACTTTAACTTATCTTTGAAATGAAAAAAAATGGAAGTAAAAGAAATAATTCAAGTAAATGAATAAGAAAAAATTTCTTTTACTTCCCATAATTCTAAGTTGAGAAAACAGAAGGCTAAGTGGATCAGTTAGGTAGAATAAATCATGTTTTCTTGACGGACCATTAAATATTTTACATGTCAATACTCTTAACACTAAATGTAGACACATTCCCTTAAATAGGGCTCTAGCAATATTAGATTTCTCATCTTTACATGCTTAAAGAAAACAACCTGGACTTCCCTGGTGGCACAGCGGTTAAGAATCCACCTGCCAATGCAGGGGACATGGGTTCGATCCCTGGTCCGGGAAGATCCCACATGCTGCGGAGCCACTAAGCCCATGCACCACAACTCCTGAGCCTGTGCACCTAGAGCCCACATGCTCTGCAACAAGAGAAGCCACTGCAATGAGAAGCCTGCACACCAAAACAACGACCCAACACAGCCAAAAGTAAAAAACAAAATAAATTTATTAAAAAAAAAAAAAAAAAAAAAGAAAAAAAGAAAACAACCTAAACTTCATTTTTAATGATATAATTAAAAGGTAAAACCATTACTTTGGGTGTGCTTCCTTTAATGAATTTTTTAATTGAAGACAACAAGCCGGTTTCATTCTTCGGTGGTTTTTCTCCTCCTGAAGGCAGGCTATCATCAACCTCTGAATATTTCCTCTTTGCTCTGGCAGTGCGTTGTGTTTGGATTTGATTTGATTGCTGAGAAGCTTTCCGTGTTCTCAGCCTCATCTTTTATGGGTGCCACATGTAAAACTATAAGAGAAAAATAATACAGGTTATTAAAATTAAACCTAGCATACTCATATGTGCCCAGCTTATATAATAAAAGTATCTTGATTAAAAAGAAGTCCAGGTCTATAAGGGATTGAAATAAGAAGTTGACATTTTATTTATTTATTTATTTTGGCCATACCACACATGACTTGCGGGATCTTAGTTCCCTGACCAGGGGTTGAACCCGGGCCCCCAGCAGTGAGAGCACGGAGTCCTAACCATTGGGCCACCAGGGAATTTCCAAGAAACTAACCTTTTAATTGAAACGCGTAGTGCTTTGAATTTTATTACATTCTCCCAAATAACCTTCCCACAACTTCTGAAATATTATATCCTATGATCTAATAGAGCGTGCATGTTCCTTCCAGAGCACTATGCTGCCTCCACCCATGCTGACATTATCATTCATTTAATCACTCATTCATTCATTTAACAAGTATTTATTGGCACTTACATTCTAGGCACTGGCTAGGTAGATGCCTAGTAAAACAAGATAAAGAAGGTTTTTTACCCTCTGGAGCTTACAATGTAGTGGAAAAAACCCTTAGTCAATGAATGAATTGATTCCATGAGCACAATTCTAAATATCAACAAGTATACAAGTATCAATATAACAAGAATGACTGGATCATTTTGTGGTATTTGATGTTACCATATGTAATGATCTTTTTTTTAAGTGTTCAATTCAGTGACATTTATTACATTTGCGGTGTTGTCCAACCATCACCATTATCTATTTTCAGAACATTTTCAATCACCGCCAGAGGAGACCCCATACCTATTGGCAGCCACTCCCCATTTCCCCCTGCCCTTAGCCCTAAGCAACCACTAATCTCTTTTCTGTCTCTATGGATTTCCCTATTCTGGACACTTCATGTAAGTGGAATCACACAATATATGGTCCTGTATAACTGTTTCTTTCACTTAGGATAATGTTTTCAAAGTTCATCCATGTTGTAGCATGTATCAGTACATTATTCCCATCTACAGCTGAGTAATGTTCCATTGAATGGGTAAGACTACATTTTGTTTATCCATTCATCTACTGATGGACATCTGTGTTGTTTCTACCTTTTGGTTAAGTGTGAATAGTGCTGGAATGAACATTCATGTACAAGTTTCTTTTTGACCACCGTTTTGAGTTCTACTGGGTATGTAACCAGGAGTGGAATTGCTGGTTCATGTGATGATTTTATGTTTAACATACTGAGGAACTGCTGTTTTCCACAGCAGCGGCACCATTTTATATTCCCACCAGCAATGTACAAGGTTTTCACTTTTTCCATATCCTCACCAACACTTGTTACTTGTTTATTTTTTTATTATCGCCATTTTAGTGGGGGTGAAGTGGTATCTCACTGTGGCTTTGATTTGCATTTCCTAATGGCTAATGATGTTGAGCATCTTTTCCTGTGCCTGTTGGCCATTTGTTTGTAATGATCCTTTAAATACCAAATTTACATCAGAAAGAAAATATGAGGCCATCGATTTGAACTCTCTCATTTCACTGATGAGAAAATTAATGGCTGGCAAAAATTGTCCCAAGACTTAGAAGTAGTTGAGAACATTCCCTGAATTATAATCTGTGAAACAGAATACAAAAACTACTACACTAATAATTAAGAGATGTTAATTAGGTCTAATCCTACTTCAATCACAGCTAAGCTATAGCCACTTAACTATTTTTTCACCTGTATAATGAATACATTCTTCATCTTACCATCTTGACGTTCAAAATGAAAAAGGAATTAGAAAAGCTATAAAGTGCAGAGAAGAGTAAAACTACTCACAACAGTGAATGCATTAGCAAAAAAGTCTAACCAGTTAAGCACTCTAAACTCCTAAAGGTGAAGAAATTCTTGGCAAAGAGTAGGGTCTTCACAGACAAATTAGGAAGCTTAAGAAGTCGTGTCTTGGGCTTCCCTGGTGGCGCAGTGGTTAAGAATCTGCCTGCCAATGCAGCGGACACGGGTTTGAGCCCTGGTCCGGGAAGATCTCACCTGCCATGGAGCAACTAAGCCCGGCACCACAACTACTGAGCCTGTGCTCTATAGACTGCGCACCTAGAGTCCGTGCTCTGCAACAAGAGAAGCCACTGCGAGAAGCCTGAGCACCTCAACAAAGAGTAGCCCTTGCTCAGCACAACTAGAGAAAGCCCGTGTGCAGCAATGAAGACCTAACAGAGCCCAAAACAAACAAACAAAAACCAAAAAGTCGTGTCTTTGGTAATGCAACACAACAGTCACAGAAAAAAAGTCAGGACCTCTCCCTTTTTTAACATATAGAAACTACACACACACACACACACACACACAATCTACTCCAACAAAAAAGTCCCAACCTCAAAGGCTTCACCAGAGGAGTCCTAAAATCTCTTTCCAAACAACCATTTGTTTTTCATCACCAAATAGTGCTCAGTTTTAAGTTGTCATCCCCAAATAAAACAAATACTGCCTTTTCTCCTAAAGAGTCAATGTTAACTTCTAAAGGGATTTACTCAAGGCATGTATTATTTACATAATAACTCTGTTTACAGTGTATAAATTTTGTCTTAATTCCTTTGTTCTTCAGCACAGCACTCTTTAGAAAAGGAAAATTCCCATAAAGCAAATGCATGGGGGAATTTTTCAAAAAGAAAGTTATTTGTATTCAATTTCTGTAAAAATCTGTAAAAATTTTAAAAAAATATTTTCAAAAATACCTATGGGTGAACCTATCTTAAACCCAGAATCTTTAATGCAAATTTAAAAATTTTATGAAGTAATATCTTCATATAAAGTAGGTCTTAAAAGACTAAACACATATAGCTAGTTCAGTCCAAGGGGTTCAGCTCATTAAAATTTAAATATTTATTTGTCACCTACTACCAGTATGGTAATAAAAGGATAAAAATGATAACTCTTCCCATGAGAATCAAAAAGTTTAACAGGTTAAGTATAGATACACATCATAGTGTATACATAAAATGCTAGATCACTCTTCATGGAGAGTGAAGAAGATTTTAGGAAAGCTTAGGAGAAAAGTCCTTTGAACTTAAAAATAACCAGTCACTGGAAAGAAAGACAAGAGCATTTAAAGAAGGAGGCTGAAATGTAGAGGGTTTTAGTTCATTCCAATAATGAGTTGTAAAAGGTATACTTAATAGTTCTAAAAGGGAGCAGTCAAGCCCTCATGAACTTTCGAAACTGACCATCAAGACTAAAACCTTACAAAGTATGTTCTTTGACCACAATTATAAATCAAAAACAAACGAAATCTTAAATAATACCACATACTTGAAATTTTTAAAATTTATAAACAAATCATGAGTCAAAAAAGAATTCAGAAGGGAAATACAAAATATTTTGAAATGAAAATTAACAAAAAAAGAACACATCAAAATTTCTGGGATATAATAAGCAGCACTTAGAGGGAAATTATAAACATACACGTACCTAACAACAGAGTCCCCAAATATATAAAGGTAAAATTGTCAATCTAAGTGAAAAACAGGCAATTCAACAAGAGTTGTAGGCTTTAATACTCCACTTTCAAAACTGGATAGAATAACTAGACAAAAGATCAATAAGGAAACAGAAGACCTGAACAATTCTCGAGACCTAAGAGTCATATACATAGAACACTCCATCCAACAACAGAATACACATTCTTCTCAACTTACAAATGGAATATTCTCCATGAAAGACTACATGTTAAGACACAAAACAAGTCTCACCTTTAAAAGAACTGAAATCGGGCCTCCCTGGTGGCACAGTGGTTAAGAATCTGCCTGCCAATGCAGGGGACATGGGTTCAAGCTCTGGTCCGGGAAGATCCCACATGCTGCAGAGCAACTAAGCCCATGTGCCACAACTACTGAGCCTGCACTCTAAAGCCCGCATGCTACAACTACTGAAGACCGCATGCCTGGAGCCCATGCTCTGCAACGAGAAGCCACCACGATGAGAAGCCCGCACACCACAACGAAGAGTAGCCCCCAGTCGCTGCAACTAGGGAAAGCCTGCACACAGCAGTGAAGACCCAACACAGCCAAAAATAAAATGAATAAAATAAATAAATTTATAAAATAAATAAATAAAATAACTGAAATCATACAAGTATATGATTTCCAACCACATTGGAATTAAATTAGAAATCATAAGGAAGGAAAGTTGAGAAATTAACAAATGTGCAAAAATTAAACAAACTCCTAAATAACCACTGTGTCAAAGAAGTAATCACAAGGGGAATTAGAAAATACTTCACAATGAATGAAAACAAAAACACAACACACCCAAACTCATAGCATGCCCCTAAAAGCAGTGCTCAGAGGACAACTTATAGCTGTGAATGCTAATATTTTTTAAAAGACCTCAAATCAATAAAAAATGCCTTCTAGCTTAAAAAACTAGAAAGAGCAAAGCAAACTAAATCTAAAGCAAGCAGAAGAAAGAAAACAATAAAGAAATAGAACAAAAATAAATCAAACAGATAATTTTTTAAAAAACAATAAAGGCTAAAGTTGGTTCTTTGAACAGAGCAACAAAATTGACAAATCTTTAGAACTAGACAAGAAAAAAAGAGAAGACTCAACCTAAAATCATCAATGAAAGAAGTGACATTAATACCAACTTCACAGAAATAAAATGGATTATTAGAAAATACTATGAAAAACTGTACACCAACAAATTAGATTACCTACATGCAATGGACACATTTTTAAGAAGACACAACTAAAATGACTCAAGAAAAAACAGAAAAAGACTCATAACAAGTAGAGATTTAATTAATAATAAAAAATACTTGCCACAAAGAAAAGTCCAGGACCAGGTGGCTTCACTGGTAAATTTTACATAACGTTTAAAGAAGAAGTAACACCAACCTTTCTCAAATTCTTCCAAAAAACTGAGGAACACCTCCCAACTCAATCTATGAGGCCAGCATTACCCTGATACCAAAGTCAAACAAAGACACTACAAGAAAACTATACATCAATATCCCTTAGGAACATAGACAGAAATATCCTCAACGAAATACTAGCAAACCAAATCCAGCAGCTTAATAGAAGGATTATACACCATGACCAAGTGGTATTTCTCTCAGGAATACAAGGGTGGTTTAATATGAAAACTAATCAATCTAATATACCATATTAAAAGAATAAAGGAAAAACTCCACATAATCATCTCAGTTGATACAGAAAAAGTATCTGACCAAACCCAACATCCTTTTACAATAAAAATACTCAACAAAACAGGAGTAGAAAGGAATTCTTACCCAATAAAAGGCATCTACAAAAGCCCCAGAGCTAACATCATACTTCATAGTGAAAAGCTAAATGCCTTCCTCCTACGATCAAAATAAGACAAGGATGTCTACTCTCACTACTTCTATTCAACATTTTACTGGAGGTTCTAGTCAATTAAGCAAGAAAAAGAAATAAAAGAAACCCATGTCAGAAAAGAAAAATAAAACTATCTCCTTGTAGATGACATGCTCTTATACAAAGAATAACTATAAAAGCAATAACCATAAAAGGAAAAACTGAATAAACTTGGCTTCATAAAAATTAAAAATTTTCTGTTCACCAAAAGACACCAGTAAAAAAAAATCAAAAGGCAAGCAACAAACTGACACAATATTCATAAAACATGTATCTTGTAAGGCACTTGTATGCAGAATACAAAGAAATCTTAAAACATAACGAAGACAAACCAATAGAAAAAAATGAGCAAAAGATTTGAGAAGATACTTCATAACAGCTAGATAACTTGCCACAAGCATATGAAATGATACTCGATATTATTTATCATTAGAAGTGTTAAGTTAGAAACATAATAGCATACTAATCCGCATCTACTTGAATCGCAAAAAGTATTGTAAAAAGACTGACAACAATAAATGGTAGCAAGGATGTGGAACAA
The DNA here is from genome assembly GCF_026419965.1 of Kogia breviceps. Lineage (NCBI taxonomy): Eukaryota > Metazoa > Chordata > Mammalia > Artiodactyla > Physeteridae > Kogia > Kogia breviceps. The sequence continues at coordinate 88,070,950 of NC_081312.1, read as the reverse complement.
TGAGGACTCTCGTATTTTGCTGATGGGAATGTAATTTTGGTAAAAGTTGAGCAATTTCTAATAAACAACACATAGCCCTCTGATCCAATAATTTCACTTCAAGTTTTTAAACAAGAGAAATATAAACATGTCCACAAGGTACTTTTACCAAAATGTTCCTGGCAGCTTTATTTACAATAGCCCCAAACTAGGAACAATGAAAACGCTCAGCAACAGAAAGATGAATATTGTGGGTTTTGCTTTGTTTTTTACAGTGGAATAATAATCAGAAACAGAAAGCAACAATTACTAATATCATCAACAACAAGAAAGAATCTCACAGACACTGAGCAATGGCAGACACAAGAGTATGCATTTGGTGATGCCATTAAAAAGGCAGAGGCAGAAATAATCTAAGGAGAAAAAAAAATCAGAATAAAAGTTGCCTTGAGGAAAGGAAATGTCCTATATTGTGATACGGGTGTAGATTTGTCAAAACTTACAGCTAAGATCTATGTATTTCAAAGTATATAAAATTTACCTAAATAAACACCTGTAAAAAGTTCTTATGAGTAACAACCAACCAAGGTAGGAGTGGGTGGAGGTATAGATCAAAGAAGACAGACAAAATGTTAATAACTACTAAAACTGAGTGATGGTTATATAAGGAGATTCATGATACCATTGTTTACTTTGTGCATATGTTTGATATTTTCCATTAAAAAATAAGAACAACAAAAATCCTGACTATGAGAGATACTGACAGGGTTCAATACGAGGAAACTGCCGAATAAAGTCAAAACAGAGTAGGACAGGATCAAATGAGAAAAGCCAAGAGAATACTAGAAAAAGAGGGAAAGAGGAACATAAACTAAGCAATCCGAGAGAGCAGTCCTCCATATTTTCAAACACTGTAAGAAAATAACAGAAAGTTCCACTTAAGCCAAAACCTATCTTTAATCAAAGCTCCTTCTAAAAGTTTAGGAAAACAAATTTCACATTAAAAAGTAACAGAAATCAGACCAGAGCCCATATAGCTATCATAAGAAGAAGAAAAAAAAAGAGAAGCAGAATAAAATCCCTAATTTCCTACAAACAATAAAATTATAAAAAGTAACCCCATAAAAACAGATCACAACTATAAACCACTTTCAAGGAAAGGTTAAAACCACTAATATAAGAACAAATTTAACTGGAATTCAGGGGGGTGGGGATGAAGTGACAGAAGTCAGAAAAAAATTAAAAAGTAAAAAAAAAATTATTTCAAAAATGAAGGCTAAAGAAAAAAGAACAAAGAAGTAAATGAACACAACAGATAGAAAAAAGAATATTTCTAAACATTAAAAAAATGCAGATTCAAGAAAAACTGATCAAATATTGAAGACAGTCAAAGATCAGACCCTCAAAAGTATAACAAGAAAACTTTCCAGAAACAGAAGTTTGAAACCATGTATTGAAAGACACAGACATGAGAATAGCAACCCAGAAAGACAAATACCAAGACAGTCTAGTATGAGCTACTAGAACTTTAAATTACTGAATTTTAAGAAATGGGGAAAAAATTCTTTGGACATATAGGCAAGATAGACATATGCCAACTTTTTCTTATAGAATCAGAGATTAAATATTTTAGGCTTACAAACCATAGGGTGAAAGTTATATGAAATTCAAATATCAATGTCCAGGGTCGACAGCCATGCTCACTGGTTTCCATATTGTCCATGGCACTGCATAGCATAACCAGCCAAAGACAATATGTAAATGAATAGGCATAGTTGTGTACAAAAATGAAAAACAAAAAAAGTGTTTACAAGCACAGGCACTCAGCCCATGGGCAGTAGTTTGCAGACCCCTGATTTAGGCATGCACTAAGTGACTTTATAATGGACAGAATATGAGACTATTCTAAATTTTTCAATAGCAATGCTTTATGCCAGAAAAAAATGGAGTAACATATTTAAAATAAAATAATCAAGGAAAGAACATGTAAACTGGCCTTCCCTGGTGGCAGAGTGGTTAAGAATCTGCCTGCCAATGCAGGGGACACGGGTTCAAGCCCTGGTCCAGGAAGATCCCACATGCTGCAGAGCAACTAAGCCCATGCGCCGCGCCGCAACTACTGAGCCTGCACTCTCGAGCCTGTGGGCCACAACTACTGAGCCCACACGCCTAGAGCCCATGCTCCGCAACAAGAAGTCATCACAGTGAGAAACCTGCACATCATAATGAAGAGTAGCCCCCACTCACTGCAACTAGAGAAAGCCCACATGCAGCAACTAAGACCCAATGCAGCCCCACCCCCCACCCCCAAAAAGAACATGTAAACCAAGGATTTTATATCCAACAAAAATAACCTGTAAAGGGACTTACCTGGTGGCCACATGCCAATGAAGGGGACATGGGTTTGATACCTGGTCCGGGAAGATCTCACATGCTGTGGAGCAACTAAGCCCATGAGCCACAACTACCGAGCCTGAGCCTTAGAGCCCGCGAGCCACAACTACTGAGCCCATGTGCCACAAGTACTGAAGCCCATGCGCCTAGAGCTCACAACAAGAGAAGTCACCGCAACGAGAAGCCCGCGCACAGCCCCCCTCGCCACAACCAGAGAAAGGCTACGTGCAGCAATGAAGACCCAATGCAGCCAAAAATAAATAAATAAATAAATAAATAAATAAATAAATAAATTTATAACAACAACAACAAAAAAGATAACCGGATCAGCCCCATATTTTTAAAAATGTAAATGGCAGGAAAAGTCTCCAACATAGAGAATTACAGACCCAGATGACTTCACTGGAGAATCCTACCAAACATCTTAATAAAAAACAAAAAACAACAAACTCTTCCAGAAAACAGAAAGGAACACTTCCCAACTTATTTTATGAGGCCAGCATTACCCAACCAAAACCAAAAACAATACATATCAATTGGGCCAAGTACTGATCAGAAATTGCCTACATAATATCTGCAATAGTCTAATTTTATTACCTAAACATAAAATATAAAAGGAAGAGTTTTACACATACATATACAGCCTCATCTTGGTAACTCTACTATTTATGTTAGAAATTAACCATCCTCTAGGTTCTTTAGCGCTCCATTACTAGATAAATTCTTTTCAATTACCAGTAAAAATAGAATAATACAAGTAAAGATTGGGAAATGAGTACATCAGGGAAACAAATCTACTACTAATGAATGAAATGGATACAATTTAAGTAGATTACATCACAAAACAAACATAGCAATGGCTGCAACATTTTAAGCTTAAGAACTCATGACATTGGGGGGAGAGTATATAATGTAAAACATCTCCACTTTTTCAACATTTGAACCAGATCTCATCTCAGGAATAGAAAAAGCTGATTGTTCAGCAATCTAAAACCAAGCAATTAACTTTGCTTTCTACGTATCTGCAGCCCAGCTAAAAAGATTGGGGGTGGGGGCCTCTTCCAAATTGCAACATTAATTCTTCTAGCTTCTGTGTCATCTATAAATTTCAAACTCTCATCCAACAGCTTTCTCAACACTATCGCTCTGCACCTCAAATTCAACTTACCCAAGGCTGAATTCACCTTTCCTATCCCACCCCTATTCCCAAACCTGCTCTTCCTTTTGTATATTTTCTGCTGTATTCTTTTCTTTTTTTTGGGGGGGGGGGGCACACTATGCAGCATGTGGGATTTTAGTTCCCTGAGCAGGGATGGAACCCAAGCCTCCTGCATTGGAACTGTGGAGTATTAACCACTGGACCGCCAGGGTAGTCCCCCTACTATATAGATATATATATTTTTTTATAAAATGAGCTCAGCTTTTTTTTTTTTTGGCTGCATTGAGTCTTTGTTGCTGCGCACGGGCTTTCTCTAGCTGCGGCGTGCGGGGGGCTACTCTTCGTTGCAGTGCGCAGGCTTCTCATTGCGGGGTCTTCTCTTGTTGTGGAGCGCAGGCTCTAGGTCTGTGGGCTTCAGTAGTTGTGGCACGTAGGCTCAGTAGTTGAGGCTCGTGGGCTCTAGAGTGCAGGCTCAGCAGTTGTGGCACACGGGCTTAGTTGCTCTGCGGCATGTGGGATTTTCCCGGACCATGGCTCGAACCCATGTCCCCTGCATTGGCAGGCGGATTCTTAACTATGGTGCCACCAGGGAAGCCCCCCACCACCACTACATTCTTAATCACAAGTAATCTGCCTAATCAATCAAGCCAGAAACCATCCTAAACACCTAGTCATTCTTCCTCTCCCTTGTCCCCCTACAGTCAATCACCAAATCCTCATGATTCTACCTCTAAAATATTTCTCAGTCTGCCCCCTTTAAATCCATCCTCTGCACTCTACAAATCTGCCTGTTCCATCCCACGAACTCCCTTCAAAATAAAGACTAAACTCTAGCAATATATATAAAACCCTCCAAGATCTACCTCTCCAAGTCTTTTCACTGCTATTTGCTGCCTCACTCTTTGCACTCCAGTAATAATAATTTCTTGCCCACACTGTGCTGTATCATGCTTCTGCTTTTCTCTTTACCTCAAACATTCCTTCCTTTCAACTAATGCTTATCCTCATCATTTAAAGCTCAGCCCAAGTATCATGCACCCCAATAAGTAACCACCCCCACATGCCCATGCCTGTGTAAACTGGTGATTATCTCTCCTTAGCTCTTATCAAATTGTACTGAAATAATCTATTTATATATCTTTACTGCACTAAACTGTATGAGTGTTGAAGGCAGAGATCTTATCTGTAACTCCAACAACCCGGTACACATGAAAGCTCAACCTTTGTTGAACTGAACTATAATTTTTCTCATTTCCCTCAAGGAGTCAAGAAAATAGGGAAAAAAATATGTCACTGGAACACAAAATCCTCACTGCAGTAACCAATTCTTGCTCACAAAAAGAGCAAGAATAAAACTAAAAATATTCCTTCCTCATAAGATTTCCTTCCTTTTCACAAAATCCCTGACCCCAAGCAATATTTGATGCCAACAATTATGGCTGCAAATTGTCTTGTGTTAACTAGATTATAATAATGATACAAGCATAAACTCAGTTGATAATTCGTTGCTGAAGTCTTGAGTACACAAATTCCTAACAAAACAGCACATTGTATATGAAGGATTCTTAACAAATTATCTAGGACTAATCTAATGTGCATTCTTTCAAACAAATTTTTGCTGAATAAAAGAGAGAAAAGGGAAACAAAAATGGGCAAAAAAATATGAATAAGAAAATTGTAAAAAGATCACAAATCAAACTTTAAAGGCAACAAAGTCTGGGTTTCCCCATAAAATTTAGGTATATATAAGTTATAAATTGCCTGTATAAAGAAAATATGCATGCAAAGTTCTGGAGTAGGCTCCTGAGGGAGTTACTAGAGGAAGAGCCCCTGGACTGGGAGGTATCAGTCCTGAATCTATCACTAGTTAGCTGTAACACTGATTAGACACTAATTAAGTCATGCAATCATTCTAGCATTTCATTTCCTCAACAGCAAAAGAAGTTATTGGACATCAGATCTATGCATTTTACTACATGTAAATTTTACCTAAAAAAAAAAGCTGTCAAAACAGGAGATGAATCATTAATTAATCTGAGCTGTTTTCATCCTTCTATCACATACAACTTATCTAGAAGCACCATAATTAAGACCAACACGTACCACATGTTAAAAAGTCTTCAGATGGTTCATCATTAAGGAAACAAAGACTAGATGACCCTTTTAGTCTCCTCTAGCTCTAAATTTCTGAGTTTGTTAATTTATACTCTATTACAAATGGTATCACTACTCAATTTACACTCATGAAAGAAAAAGCTAAAAATCACTGCCTTAGTTGACGCCAAATGACAAAAGTATCAGTATCTGTTTTCACTATCTAATTTTCCAGTTGAATAATCTGAAATCAACAGGTTCAGATACTACAACTGTCCACTTTTACTCTCCTTCCTTCACTACCTTCCCAAGCCCTTCATTAAATGACTTTACAGAAAGAAGAGATTTCTTGGTCCCTCTCACTTATCACCTAATAAAAGTCAAAAGTCAACTAGGGCAGGAGGATTAAGTAGAGGAGGATTACATAAAGCATCAGCTCCAAGACAGGGAGATTCTTCTCCCTGAAGCCTGCCCAACAAAGTATGTGATAAAGTGGTCTTTTAGGTTATTATTAGGTGACACATAACTTTCTCTCCTTTTTTAAACTAGATAATGGAATTCTTCAAAAACTACTAAATATAAACATAATCAAAAATATTTGGAAGGGCTTCCCTGGCGGCACAGTGGTTGAGAATCCGCCTGCCAATGGAGGGGACACGGGTTCGAGCCCTGGTCCGGGAAGATCCCACATGCCACGGAGCAACTAAGCCCGTGCACCACAACTACTGAGCATGCGCTCTAGAGCCCGTGTGCCACAACTACTGAGCATGCGCTCTAGAGCCCGTGAGCCACAACTACTGAGCCCATGTGCCACAACTGCTGAAGCCTGCAAGCTCTAGGGCCCGTGCTCCACAACAAGAGAAGCCACTGCACGGCAACGAAGAGTAGCCCCCATTCACCGCAACTAGAGAAAGCCCGTGCAGCAACGAAGACCCAACGCAGCCAGAAACAATAAATAAATTTATATTTTAAAAAATTTGGAAAAAAACAGCTGCTGAGTTGGGTTGATAAAATTATGGCTCTTTTTCCTCTTAAGTTTTCTTCAATGAACAACAACCAAAAAAAAAGTTTTTTCTAAAACCATGATCAATTAATTTTCTCTGGGTTGTTAGATTATTGATGACTAAAATGCTTAATGAAAATATTAAGTGATTTTTTAAAGATGGAGGGCTTCCCTGGTGGCACAGTGGTTGAGAGTCCACCTGCCAATGCAGGGGAGGTTTGTGACCTGGTCTGGGAAGATCCCACATGCCGCTCGTCCATGAGCCATGGCCGCTGAGCCTGTGCGTCTGGAGCCTGTGCTCTGCAATGGGAGAGGCCACAACAGAGAGAGGCCCGCGTACCAGGGGAAAAAAAAAAAAAAGATGGCATTATTCAGTTTGTTGATCACTGAAAATACAGCCACTTACATACATGTTTTAAAATACTATTATCAGGACGCCAACTTAAAACTTCGCATGTACTCAGCTGAAATACCATTAGGGCAAAATCAATATTTGTTATGTACCGAATGAGACAGTATGCACTTCTGCTGAGGACAGACTTATGTTTCTCTCACCTAAGCTTTAAGGCAACAGTAATTTGGAGATTGTTCTAATTTTAACTAACTGCAGTAACTATAATTTACGCATCTTGTAAAAAGAAGCATTCTATTACACAGCATGAAAGAAATTCATACCAATAAAACTTTATAACAAAATGTGCTATTTTAGAAAAAATATAGCTATGAATTCATAAGAACTGAGTACTATAATATTCATTAGAAACCTATCAAAAGCACATGGAAGGGCTTCCCTGGTGGCACAGTGGTTAAGAATCCACCTGCCAATGCAGGATACACGGGTTCGAGCCCTGGTCCGGCAAGATCCCACACGCCAGGGAGCAACTCAGCCTGTGCATCATAGCTACTGAGCCTGTGCTCTAGAGCCCGCGAGCCACAACTACTGAAGCCCACGAGCCTAGAGCCCGCGCGCCGCAACAAGAGAAGCCACCGTGATGAGAAGCCCACGCACCACAGTGAAGAGTAGCCCCTGCTTGCCGCAACTAGAGAAAGCCCGCGCAATGAAACAAAGATCCAATGCAACCAAAAAGAAATAATAAATAAAATTTTAAAAATCATATTAAAAAGCTATTAATGAGATATTTTAAAAAAGCACATGGGAAACCTGTCACTCCAGTGTATTACTTTTCATCATATTACTATCGTTTCTATGGAATATATTCCAATATATGCAATTTTTAAAATTTACAGGAGTTACCTGTATACATTCAAGTTACAATGTACTTATTGGACACATTAAAGAAAATTTGAAGAATAAAAAAGTGAAGTTAATTTTGGCAGAATTTTCCTAAGAATGCCTTTTATTTAAGTAGTTCTCTCCAAAATTGGGCAAGGGGACAGATATAACTACTCCTTCAATAAAAGCTTCTATTTAAAGAAAATTAATTTTATATTCAACTTACTCTCAGGCCAGTAGAAATATGAAACTCTCAGAACACATTAATTTGATAATAAGAAAAGAATCAATGAGATATTGGCAAAAATGAAAAATAGTTCTTAATTAAAAATCTTTGAGTACCTGAAATAATTTCCTACTCTTCTTCTTAATACTACCTACCAAAGAAAAACTAATCATTATGATTGAGATAAACTGAAGACAAAAAGTTTTAAGAAGAGTTTTAAGAATTTTTATCTAAATTACTAGTCAAAGATGAGGTAAGATCATAATTCTCTAACAGAAGTGCCCTCTTGTTTGCTACTATTAAAAAAGTAAAATAAAATAAAGTAAATGGTATATTACCAATGAGGGAAAAATGCATGATTGTTTAAAATGTGTATTGTATTTGTCAAATAATTTTTTATCACTACATCAGAAAATTAAAGGATTTTACTGTATAATTATCTTATTTAACAAAATACACTAAAACAGGTACTTGTAAAGTCAGTGAGAAGTTAATCAATTTCAACTCAATAGAATAATCATATATATTTAGGGAATATCAGGAAGAAAGCAATTATTACTGAAACAAATAATCATAGTTGTTCTCAACTGAAAAGATACTTACTGGTTCTGTATATTTTTCTTTAACAAATAATATACTCTTCTTTTAATAAAATATATTTTGAATTCATACTTAAACATTACTTTAACTGGTCAACATGAGAAACTTAAAATATCATGTCATGATGCTAACAGATTCTTAATATCCCTTTCTTATTTATTTTTAGCAATGACTCTGCCTTTTTAGTTTCCAATTTCTCCATATAGAAGTATTTAGTCCAAAGAAAGAAAACATTCTTCCTAAACTATATATAAGCCACTATTACTAAGTATAATCCCAATTATTTCTGAAGTATTCAAGTGCCTTCTATTAGTACAATTTTCTGTTTCTTTAATCAAAGTAATAAACACACTTCCTTGTCCTAAAATTATTATAGCTAACTGCTATAACCTGACTGCTAGAACCTCAAGTCAAAGCACAGTTGATGATTCATGTTTAATCTAGATAAACTTCCTTTTCTATAATTTCTCTAAATGAATACAGGAGAGCCTATGATTACCATAAAACCTGGGGTCCCTAATATAGTTAACTGGCCTACTGTGACCTTATATTAAAGTTAAAAGACTCTTTATGTAAATAATTTACAACATTTTTTTTTCAATGGCATTTTAGTGTTTTCCTTCACTCTTTTCTCAAAATACCATACTAAAGGCGGACCTGCAGATGAGGTAAATAAACAGAAGGGCAGGCCAAAGCTATAAACCATGTTTGTCCTTAAGGTCCTACAATTCTTTCTGGGACCACACTTAGTCTCACTTCTCATTACTGTCAGTCAGATTCACAAGATTCCTTCCCAAAGGACCCCAAGAGGCCCAAGCTTCTCACTATAACTCTACTCCCACCATGCCTTTCTCCCTCAGACAATGTTCCTACATGCCACACCTCTCCTGATCACAGTCAATGCAAAGAAGCTTACTTCTGTGTTCCACTGCCTCTGAACCCTCACCTGTTTGTGGTATCAGCAAATTTATTTGATAAACTAATTTCTGCTAATATTGCCAATAAAAGGCAATAGTTTAACATTTTTCTTCCAGAGAATTTGTAATTTTAAACAAAACATTTTAGAAAGAATTCCATAACACAAAGGACAGACACAAATAAAGTCTGGCATTGGCAATTCTCAGATTATACCACACAGTCAACCACCTAGTCCACCTATTTGTAATGTAGATCCAATTATAATTTAATACAATTTAAATTAAAGTAGTCATAAGTAGTGAATACATGTCTGGCTGAGATATATGTCTCACGGCAAATGTAAAGTGGAAACTAAAAGTTGTATGGTTTTATCTTAAGTCCCATCTCTGTTGAAACTTCTCATCTTCAAAGTAGAGCAAATGACCCCTGTAGCCAATCCAGTTAAAATGGTCAGGTAACCCACCCAGAAGAATTACATAGAGAATATCATATATGAGGTCTTCCTAGCACATTCGGTATTTATGACTTAAAGTGTCTTTTCTACTTTATGCTTTCACAACAACTCGGTAAATTACAAATTTAGTTAGATATTGTTTATTCAGACAAACAACTTTTTCTTTATCGCATTAATCCAAAAATCTCCTATGAATGAGATAAATTTATACCATTTTAATTCAATCTGCAATTAATCCTATAGTTACAAGTCTAGAGTCTAGAACATCCTTTCTGAACAACACAGCCAAGGTTTTTTCAAAATCAGAATTGGATGGATTCTGCTACATAATAATCTTGTGAAGAATCCTCCTGACCAGAAATCTCAAACATCGGATCAGCTAGATGAATTTCAGAAAGATAAAACACCCCTAATTCTTAATTTCTTAACAGTGAGAAAAGAATAACCTTACTAGCTCAAATGAAATGTCCAAGAGACACTACGCAGAATATTATAAAACCTACCAATTCTATTTGGTTTTTCTATGCAATCCTATTTAGAACTTCTGTACAGCTACCAGTCCACAAAGGTTAAGGAGTATACCACTTAGAGCTTTCACAGCCTTTCAACGTGTACTGGGAAGAATATTAAAAGAATCAAATGAATGAAGAATTAAAACAATTTGGAAGAGTTCTTGAAGACAAAGTCTACAAACAGTGCTCACTCAGCTATCCGTAAAACAAATTTTATTTAAAACACTAATGCTTCATAATCTACCCAAAAATAAAAGATAAAACCTACACTAGACCAATAATTTATTTTACATCCTTTTAAGTCACATATTTGGCCCTATTTTTTAAACAAATTGACTCAGCAAGTATCCAGTATGCCCTGACCTCCACTTCCCACCCCCTGTTCTTTTGGTTTTGAAGAGAAGTATGAAGTTCAACTCAATCCTAAAAGACTGCTTCACCTAAGAGCTACATTTTGCCTTGACTTTCTTTATGACCTTGGGGGGGAATCTACTAAATGACAATTGTAATAATGTTTGTGTGTTCCTGTTTATTAATGAAATTTAATCCTAATATGCAAACAATAATGAAGTCTTTTAAACTGAACCTAGAGAGCTGAAAGCCTTTGAGTTACAAACATCAAATGACGTGTAATGTGAACCACATTTTCAAAACTTAATTTGACTAGTTTTAAAAAAAAAACAACTACAAAGGCCCCAAGTTCAACAAGACTGAAAAACAAATTCTGAAAAACACCAACAGTCTCCCTATTACTTCTCTTTATGGACAACTGGTCTGCAATGTGGAAAAGAACAAGAAGGAGGAATAAAAGTAGCTTTAACTAGCCATTTCCTTGCTTTTATAAGGATAACAGCTGGACAACAAACGAAAACTTAAAACTTGGCAAAGAATGGGGAGACAGTATATAAAGAAATCTACAACCTGAAAATTACGAAGATAAATCTATCTTTTAAGTCACTAATTGTACACCTATGTTAGACAGTAATCTTGGTATTGTCTTATTAGTCTTATTAGCACTGGAAAGGTAAATCCCTGCCTTGGAGGAACATCTACTAAGTACATTTCATTTCAGGATCTTGGTGCAGTTTACGAGCGGTATCTCTGAAGGTTTCCCTAAGGTACTCTAAAGTGCTGAACATCCTTCACACCTCCAGCCACCACTAAACTGATAAGTAAATAAAGACGATTTACTTATACAATTATTTACCATGGAATTCTAGTCAAGAATACAAAAATAAGCATCTGTATAGGCATTTGATACCCAAAGAAAGTGTAGAATACAAAGTACAGTTAAGATTCACCCTTAATTGACCACTACAGAAACCAGAGGCCTTTCACACAGGCTGTTCTTTACCACCACTCTTAATTGGAAAAAGTTAACAATGTCAACTCAACATTTTAACAGTAGACAAACAGAACCGTGAAATCTCTTCTTCCAGATCCTCAAAAGGTATTTATAAAAACTGAGATAGCACAACGCCCTCCCCCCGCAAAAGCACCCTACTAGAATGAAACACCTAAAACGTCAGACGGGTCAAGGTTAGAAAAGCTGATCTAACCCAGTTACCGGGAGGGACCACAGGTTTTGGGGCTACGGACGTGAGATCGGGATGGGGGTGGGTAGCAAAGTGAAATCTAACCTCACAAATCACAACACAGGCCGCAGCCTGAGAGCCGAAGCTGGCGGGAAGTGAGCTCCCTTTCTGTTCCCAGGGGAAAGTCCAGAGAAGAGCGGCTCCACACAGCGGACGTACGAGGCGCCAACAGTGCATGCCTACCAAGGCGCCGCAGCCGCTGGAGAACCCGGTTAAGAAGGGGAGGAGATCCCGGCAGACGGCCCTGGAAGAGGAGGACTAAGACTGGGAGCAGCGGCAGCGTCTGGACGAGTGGGATTACCTAACTGTGACGACAGAGAAGTGTCCTCAGGCTCCGGCGATGGTCCCGACTGCGCAACGCGTGGTGTCTTTCCCGCTTAGCCCGCAGCAGCAACAGAACCAGCTCCTTCAGCCAGTCGCCATTTCCCGCCTACCGACCTGCTGCACCGCACGGACGGGGACCCGGATGGAAAGCGGCCTCTCCGCGCAGGCGCTTTGACTTTCTCCTCCCCCTCCCGTCACAATTCCGCGAGGTGGGAGGGGAGGAATGCGGGCAGCCCCAGCGGCCAAAAAAAAAAAAAAAGAAGCCACCTCCCCCCCGCAAAAAAAAACGCCAAAAACACAACTTTACTTCCGTGAAAAGCGTTAGAGTTCCTGCCACCGGAAGAAACTCAGGATCTCGAATTCCTGACAAAAGCAGAACGCAGGGCCCTGAGACAGGATGGGGTAACAAGGACAAAATCTATCAGGCTGTGCCAGTGCCTGGGGGATATTTGTACTTTAGGGGCCTCCGTAGCTGTGTGTAGTGGTCGCAAGGGGAGTAGGGAGTAAAGCGTTGGGAGTGGAGAGGCGGGGATCCGAAGGACGGTTTTTCCTCCCTCTGCTAACGGAACTGTTTGGGCAGAGCTGGGAGGGGGAGCGCGCCCTCGCCCCGGAGGCGGGGCTTAGGAACGCCTCGCGCAACCTGGTGGCTAGGGTTTAGTAACCCGGGCTCGCCAGGTGGGTGGAGCCGAGTGGGACCGGGTGGTACTAACGGCTTGGCGCGGAGGAGGAGGTAGTGTGTAGTAGACAGTGCTGCCAGAGGCCAGGTTAAGACGAATCTTTCGTCTTTCCTGGGATCCTGGTGGCCCCTGAGGATCCTCTTTCCACTTCGCTACCTAGAGGGCGTAGCAGTTGCTCGTGGGTCATAGAGACCCACGCCACGCGGGTCGGCGGTGGTTCTGCTAAGTCAGATCATTCAGATAAATGGGTTCCTACCTGCAGGCCTGGTCGAAGGGCTGCCAACCTCACGAGGTGAAAATGTATCAATCCGGAGCCTCCAGTCCTAGCTGAATGGCAGAAAACCAAGCTTAGTGATTGGAAGAGCATTATCTGTCTACTAAAACTCCGGACCACTCTCGTTATTCAATCAAGAAATATTTATTGTAAAACCATAATGTGTTAGAACCATACTACATGCAAGGGATATAACGGAACAAGGCAGGCACAGACACTGCCTTCCCAGAGTTCACAGTTTATTGAAGAAGACAGACAAGTAAAAAGGATTTAAATACCGTGTGATAAAATGACTACAAGAAGAAGTTCTTGACAGGCCTTTGTAAGAGCACAGGAGGTCTGGAAAGGCTTTCATGAGATGACATCTAAGTGAGACAGAAAGAGTTGATGTTACAAAGGAACAGTGTCTAGGTAAAGGAAACAAGAGATGGAAAAGTCCAAATATAAGATTGTGTTGAGCATTTGGGGAAGTTGTACTGTGCACCGGGGATGGAGAAGTTGAGGGGAAGACAGTGGAGAGAGATGAGGCTGAGAGGTAGGCAGAGAACCTTGTCAATCTGGTTGTTGCTGTTTCAAAGTGTGGAGCAAGGTGGGTTGTCTTCTGAAAGCCTTATATTCTACAGATCCTGTCAGAGCTCAGAATTCATTTGGATCCTAAATCTTCCTGCTACAAGAATGCTCTGAATGTGACATTTATTGAGAGCCCGTGGTATACAGCGTGCAGAACTGGCAACAGTCCACAAAATAATAAAACTAATTGAAAATTAATTTTCAATTAGTAAAACTAATTGAAAATCAACAGATAATTACTAATTATCGAGTGTGTAATATGGAAAGCAATTACCCCAATTGATTACTAAAATAATTATTAAATCAGGTTAAAATTGGAAATATTTCTGTTGAAAAAATTCAAGTAGTAATTGTTTCAAACCTTCATTCCTAAAACTTAAGTAAAATATGCTATTTACAAAGCGCTTTTATATGCATTTTGATTCTTCCAACAACTCTGAGAGATAGCTAGGTGATATTAGTCCCCCCATTCTTTAGTTGAAGACACTGAAAATTTTTTTAAAGGGGGGAAGAAAAAGGGAAAAACAGATACCTTATCCAATGACAAGTGCAGTCAACTAGTAAGAAATACAATCAGGATTCAAGTCCTCCTGCTCATACATCACATCCTACTGTGTCCTATGACAGTGTTACTATTGTTAGATGTTAAGATTAGAAAGGTTACTGGTAGTAAGCCTAAATGCTTTTGCAATTTATTTAACATTTTAACACCGTTTACATCCAGCGGTCACTTTCTGCTAGGCTTTTTTTTCTGCAGCATCTAAAGATCAAATGAGATTATTTATGGTGTTTTCCTTTCTCCTTAAATGGTAGTTGTTAATGTCATTAAGCTTCAATAACAACCCTGTCCAAGATTTTAGAATAAAATAAAGGTTTAAAAATATGGACTTAAAAAAAGTGTGAAGTATATTTAGATGCAAAGCATTAACCATAGGAAAAAACATAATGCAAAAAACTAGTGGCATGTATCCGTTTTTTGTTTTTTTTTAAATAAATTTATTTATTTCTTTTCGGTTGCGCTGGGTCTTCGTTGCTGCGCGTAGGCTTTTCTCTAGTTGGGGCGAGCGGGGGCTACTCTTTGTTGCTGTGTGCAGGCTTCTCATTGCAGTGGCTTCTCTTGTTGCAGAGCACAGGCTCTAGGCACACGGGCTTCAGTAGTTGTGGCTCGTGGGCTCTAGAGCACAGGCTCAGTATTTGTGGCGCACGGGCTTAGTTGCTCCGCGGCATGTGGGTTCTTCCAGGACCAGGGGTCGAACCCGTGTCCCCTGCATTGGCAGGTGGATTCTCAACCACTGTGCCACCAGGAAAGCCCTTGTTTTTTTTTTTTTTTTAATTTAATTAATTTTTTTATACAGCAGGTTCTTGCTAGTCATCCATTTTATACACATCAGTGTATACATGTCAATCCCAATCTCCCAGTTCATCCCACCCCACCCCCCACTTTCCCCCCTTGGTGTCCATACGTTTGTTCTCTACATCTGTGTCTCTATTTCTGCCTTGCAAACTAGTTCATCTGTACCATTTTTCTAGATTCCACATATATACGTTAATATATGATATTTGTTTTTCTCTTTCTGACTTACTTCACTCTGTTTGACAGTCTCTAGGCCCATCCATGTCTCTACAAATGACCCAATTTTTGTTCCTTTTTATGGCTGAGTAATATTCCATTGTATATATGTACCACAACTTCTTTATCCATTCGTCTGTCGATGGGCATTTAGGTTGCTTCCATGACCTGGCTATTGTAAACAGTGCTCCAATGAACATTGGGGTGCATGTGTCTTTTTGAATTATAGTTTTCTCTGGGTATTTGCCCAGTAGTGGGATTGCTGTGTCATATGGTAATTCTATTTTTAGTTTTTTAAGGAACCTCCATACTGTTCTCCATAGTGGCTGTATCAATTTACATTCCCACTAACAGTGCAAGAGGGTTCCACACCCTCTCCAGCATTTGTTGTTTGTAGATTTTCTGATGATGCCCATTCTAACCAGTGTGAGGTGATAACTCATTGTAGTTTTGATTTGCATTTCTCTAATAATTAGTGATGTTGAGCACCTTTTCAGGTGCCTCTTGGCCATCTGCATGTCTTCTTTGGGCGTGTATCTGTTTAAACTGTTCAAAACTATGCTATATGAAAACATTAAAAATAATCCTATTTATTATTTAATCACTAAGTAATGTAATACAAGTATCTTGAATCTTCAACAGTCTTTCAGTATCCCTTATTCCAGAATATATGGAATATATATTTACCTTTTACCTGATATATAAGGCATGTGCACTTCAGAATCCATTCTAATTAATTCTATCTCTATGAGTTATGTGTTTTTTATCACTCTTATAGCAATTCAGTAAGAACGTAATATTTATAATAAATATTAAAATATCAGAGCTGTCATCTAGCTCCAATTTTGCAATCACTTGATGGCAATGACCATCTAAAACATAACATGGTCAAAACTAAATTTAATTTTCTCTCAAACCTGTTTCTCTCTCAGTGTTCTCCAATTTACAGAATACGGTTTTTCTTTCTTATGTCTAACATCCAATCCATTGCAAATGCAATAATGTAATCCTTTGAAATATATCGTGAATCTAAACACTTTTCATCACCTCAGCTACCTCCCTAGTTCAAGAACCATCATCGCTCACCTGGAATACTGTAACATCGCTCACCTGTAACAGTCTTTAAAGTCTTCCTGCTTCATTCTTTTTTTTTTTTTTTTTTTTTTTTGCGGTACGCGGGCCTCTCACTGTTGTGGCCTCTCCCGTTGCGGAGCACAGGCTCTGGACGCGCAGGCTCAGCGGCCATGGCTCACGGGCCCAGCCGCTCTGCGGCATGTGGGATCTTCCCGGACCGGGGCACAAACCCATGTCCCCTGCATTGGCAGGTGGACTCTCAACCACTGCGCCACCAGGGAAGCTCTTCCTGCTTCATTCTTTAACCTCCTTCAATCTTTCCAACACAGTAGTCAGAGTGATCATTTTAAAAGTCTTTATAAATTTTCCATCACCCTTAAAATAAAATCTAACTTCTTTACTATGACATGAGAAACCATTATCTTGGCTACCTCACTGAGTACATTCCCTACCTCTTGCTCTTTGTACTCCAGTCATATTGGCCAACTAACTGTTCTTTGAAAAAGTGTATTCTTGCATAAAGGGCTTTGTATTTGTTGTTTCCTCTGCCTCTAATTCTCTTCCCCCAGACCTGTGCTATTCAATAGCCACTAACCACATGTGGCTACTGAGCACTTGAAATGTGGCTAGTGTGGTGGAGGAAGTTAATTTTAAATTTTATTTAATTTTAATTAACTTAAATTTCAAAATTAATATTTGAGTGACTGCTTAACAGTGTTTACATTTAGGGTGATGAAAAAGTTCTGGAACTAGATAGTGGTGATGGCTGCACAACACTGTGAATTTACTTAATGCCACTGAATTGAACATTTTAAATGTAAATGTGCAACAGTAAATTTTATGTGTTTTTTACTACAAGGATCTGAAAACTTAGGTCCACACAAAACCTGCACACAAATGTTTACAGTAGCTTTATTCATAATTGCCAAAACTTGGAGCAACCAAGATGTCCTTCAGTAAGTGACTGTGTAAAAAAACAGTGGTACATCCATACTATGGAATATTATTCAGCTAAAAAGAAATGAGCTATCAAGCCATGAAAGGCCATGGATAAATCTTAAGTGCATATTACTAAGTGAAAGAAGCCAATCTGAAAAGGCTATATACTGTATGACTGACTCCAATTATATATACTGTATGACTCCAATTATATGACTTTATGGAAAACTCAAAACTTTGGAGACAGTGAAAAGATAAGCGGTTTCCAGGGGTTTAGGGGTAAGGGAGGAGGAATAAGTGGAACATAAGGGATTTTTAGGGCAGTGAAATGATTATGATACTATAATGATGGATACATGTCATACACTTGTCCAAATCCATAGAATTAATCCTAACATGAACTAAGGACTTTGGCTGATAATGATGAGTCAATGTTGGTTTATGAATTTTAACAATTTTACACTGGTGCAGGATGCTGGTGGGGAAAGCTCTGTGTGTGTGTGTGTGTGTGTGTGTGCGTGTGCGTGTGTGTGCGCGCGCGCAGGAATAGGGTATGTGGTGACTTTGCTTTCTATTCCATTTTGCTGTCAAGCTAAAACTGCCCTAAAAAGTAAAGTCTATTTTAAGTATGCTTGGAACCTGAGTATGTAAATATACTTATTCAACTATAAGTTTAATGAACTCTAAATACCAACCAAATATTTTCAGTGGCAATGTAGTGTCCAAAATGAGATGTACTGTAAGTACAAAATATACACTAGATTTCAGATTTAGTACAAAAGAAAGAATGTAAAATATCTCAGTAGTATTCTCTATTGATTACATGTTGAAATGATAATATTTTTGGTTAAATATCAGAATTTCATCTGTTTTTTAAAGGTGGAGACAATTTTAAATTACATAGGTGACTTGCATTATTTCTGTTTTTTTTTTTTTTTTTTTTTTTGCGGTACGCGGGCCTCTCACTGTTGTGGCCTCTCCCGTTGCGGAGCGCAGGCTCCGGACGCGCAGGCTCAGCGGCCACGGCTCACGGGCCCAGCCACTCCGCGGCACGTGGGATCCTCCCGGACCGGGGCACGAACCCGCGTCCCCTGCATCGGCAGGCGGACTCTCAACCACTGTGCCACCAGGGAAGCCCCATTATTTCTATTAAGTAGTTTTGCACAGGTTATTCAAATGTTCTCACACCACCTCTTCAGAAAGGCCCTCCCTAATTATCCTATCTAAAATAGCACTCTTCCATCACTATTTATTCAGATCTATTTTTCTCATAGCATTTATCACTAGGAGTATAGAAAATAATTATCTATCTCTCCCTCTGGCATATAAGCTCCATGAAGGCAGTGACTTTGTCAGTGTTGTATCCCCACTACTCAGAACAGTTACTTAATAAGTTACTTAATAATAATACTTAATATTAAGTAACTTAATAACTTATTAAGTTACTTAATAAGTTACTTAATAAGTAATTGAAAACATGATCCATGTTCTTTCACGATGGACTCTTTAGGCTTATGTGTTAGGGAATGGAGTGGACAGCATCTTGAGTACTTAATAAATATTTGAAGAATGAATCCCAAATCCACATTTCGGGGTCTCTCAGCATTTCAGCCCTCCATTTCCAAACACTTACAGAACAACTACATTTGTATTTCTTTAAGTTCATTCTATTGCCACCTCCAATCAGCTATTAAACCCATCCAATGAATTTTTCATTTCAGTTATAGTACTTTGCAGTTCTAGAATTCCCATTAAGGTCGGGGAACTCCTGTAAGCTGAGCGGCCAAAAAAAAAAAAGAAAAAGATAAACACACACACACAATAGAATTCCCATTACATTTTTTGTAACTTCTGTTTCTGTGCTGAGATTCTCTATCTGTTCAATCATATTTTCATTTAATCTTTGAACATATTTTTAATACCAAAGCCATCTCAATTTTTCTAAATATGGATCACAATTTCTCGTGTCTTTGTACTTCTAGTAGTTTTCCGTTGAATGCCAGATATTGTATATATCTTGTAGAAATTCTGAATTGTGTTATTTTCTTCTGAAAAGTGATGATTCTTGTTTTAGCAGTTACTGCAGTTACTGAGGGGTCACCTTAAACTAGTGTAGGCTCGGTTTTATGCTTTGTTAGTTCATATCTGTGGAAAGGAGTTTCATAAGTTCTAACTTGGCAGGACTCAAATCTCCATACTCTGTCTCCCATGTCAATGGTGTCAGAGCATGTTAGGGCAGTGTACAGTAGGTCTTACTCTAGGGCATGGTCTTTACTCCTAAGGTGCAACCTTTCTAGTGTTTCAGCTGGATGACACAGTTGTTAAGGAGATTTCCATCTTGGCAGGCCCAGACACCCAATGTCCCTTAGCACTGTTTTATGCCAACACTGCTTGACCTCTGGTATCTGTTCCATTCTCAAGTTTGTCGCAACTGCTATTCGGTATGCATCAGGTGGTTTTGCTATGGTTATATACAGCCTGTCCTCAGCTATGGACTTGTGGGGACCCCTATATGGATTTCTGGGGCCACTTCTCTGAATTGCTTCCTTTTATGATGCCCCATCCCATAATTTCCAATATTTCAGCTGCTCCCCACTGTGATCTCTATCTTCCTGGCTTAGCACTCCAGCCTCTTTACACCACAGGAAGCAGGGTGATTGTGGGGCTCAACTGCTTAAGTTTCCCTTATCTCAGAAATTTCAGTTTTGTGCTACCTGAAAACAGTTGCTTAATATATCTTGTCCAGTTTTATAGTTGCTCCTAATCCCGGAGGGCTAGGTAAGTTACTAAATCATAGCCAGAAGCAGAAGTCTCCCTTCCCTCAGATATTTTGAAGTGGAACTAAGGAAAGAGGAGCAGCCCCTCAGGTGGCAAAACTAGGAAAACATGACCTGCTAGAAATCTTGGTTAGAGCTTTGAGCAGGGGAGCTGGTCTGACAGAATGAAGAACAAGTAGAGGGAAGCAGAAATGGGAGTTGGTGAAACACGTTGGCAGCATTCAAGTCCTTGTTTCATTTGTCTTCAAGTCCAGGATACACCTGCCCTATATGCAGTTTGCTTACATGGACCATTAAATTCCCCCTTTTTATCTGGGATAGTTGGTTTAATTTTCATCTGGAACCCTTAGCGAGGAGAATCTTTTAAAAGGAACTAGATGTAGTCCAATTAGAACTGAATGTTGATGGCCCACATGTGATGTTAAGACTCAGTAACCTAAACTTTGGAAATGTATTCGTGTCACACTGTTTGTCTTATTAAAACCATACGGTAAGACATGTGAAAGAACGAAAGTTTCCAAGGTCAGCCATTATGGGAAGTGACTACCTCCCTCATGTTTTTGTTTTTATTTTTATTTTTAACATTCTCTGCCCTCATATTCTAGCAAATTTTTTTGTTACAGGATGATACGAATGAGAAGTCAAAAAGTCATACAATCTTATTTTTTTAAATAAAGGTATAGTTTGAGAAATGACTTTGAAGTAATATTTACATTTTTTCCTGGAACCATCTTCCCATGTATATTTTATATGCTGCATATTCTCTTTATGGGTCAGTAACAAATAAACTTACGAGGTTCTCCCTAATCTTACCCCTTCCATACCTCTTTAGCCTAATATCTCTTCCCCTTGCTCATGATACTCTAGCCTCACAACTGCAATGTTTCAGTTATGCGAAAACCCGATTATTTGGAACTTTATAGACCTTGGAACCTTGGAACTTTGTTTTATTTATAATAGCTCTTATCACTATTTAAAATTATCTGATTCAAGTATTTACCTGTATATTGTCTGACTGCTCCCACTTGAATGTAAGCTCCATGAGAACAGAAACCTGGTCTACCTTATTTACTACAGTATTCTTACTACCTAGAACAACGCTGGGCACATAGGAAGCACTCAAAATTTGTTGAATAAACTAGCATTACAGTAAACAGTGCTAGTGTAAAAATTTCTGCCATTCTAGTTTAGCTTAGCTTAAAATGAATTCTAAATTTACTCAAATTTTAGTGTTAAAATCTAACTATTTGCATCACATGCGTGTGATGTGTGTATATGTATCAGAATCAGCAAAATAGTAATACAAGTTTAATTTTTAATTTATTAGAACCCAGTAAGTGATGGTTTTAAAAGCAGAGTTTCCATCAAATTAACACTTAATTCAGGGCAAAAATACATTTAAAAAACGTAAATCTTAAGGCAGAAGTAACACGTTATAAAACCAGCATGTCTAATACAGACTGTAGAATGTCAGAATTTTAAGAGATTCACATAGTATTTTATAGCACTAAAATGTTAATACAGTCAAAAATATTATCAACTGATCCAAGATTTCTCAGTTTATAAAATGTCTAGACTGCTAATTGAAGAAATTTTGCTGTGTAAGTAATAGCTACCATACAAGCAAGTGATTGTTTTTATGACAAAGGAACTAAGGCAGGAAATTTCATGGTTTTCATTTGTAAAAATTTTACAGTATTAAATATAAAGTATTACTAGGAATTTGTTTTAGATTCATCTTCCCACCCTAACTTCCCAAATGTGTACATCAATTCCCTTTAACTCCACTTAAAAAAATTCTGTGAACTATCATACATATTCATTATAGGCCTGACTCTACTCACAGCAAAACCATGAATTACTAACTTTGATATGGTAGAAAAAACAATTTTAGTAAATCACTACATCTTTTCTGGGTTGCTAAATAATTTTAAACTGAAGTCTAAGAATTTTTGCACCTCCAATAATTGAACAACCTTTTTTTAAAAAAAATCTCTGTAAGTTTGAATTTTGACTAGAACCTGAGTACAGGGGGGGAAAAAAAGCATCTCATGGTCATCTGCAATTAACAGTAGCCCTTCTGAAACACAGAGTTAACAAGCTTAAATTTCTCATGATCAAAACCTTTTATTTGGGGGGAGGGGGATAAGATTTAAAAGTTCTTTCAATCAGAAAACAAAGATTAGCTAGCTTACACGTTCTACTGAAGAGTGTCAAAAAGGACAGATGCATTTAAAATAATTTTGTAAGTCTAGCAAATATCAGGTTTATGGGTTCTTAACTAACATATTAAGTAAATACAAAGGTTCTTCATCTTTATTACAAACTTTTAAGCTATTTTAATAAAATGGCTGTAGATCTCACTGTACTTCTACTTATCTGTGCATTAATAAAAATCTGTTAAAATTGCTTATTTAATACTTCTGAAAAAGTCTAGTCAAATAAGATCACTAAAACTACCAGAGACTCTCTGAAATACTGATGGCAAATTCATTTCAAGGTTCATTTAGCCTCTTTCAGAATCTGGCATTTAAATCATTAATATCTTCACCAACTTTAACTCTGAAAACATAAAAATTTTAGCCAGTAAAGGTTAAACAGTACTGGTATTACCTGAAAAACTAAAAATTGAAAATATATAATCAATCATGCATTTCACAATTTCATGAACTAAGTAAGGTATAACTCATAAATATTGTTATATCTTTACACGTTATCTCAGCTTTCATCAGGCCTCAGCTGAAAGCTTATTTGCCGAAACACATCCTAACTCATGTAAAATAAAAAGAGTAGGGAAGTGATTTTGCACATTGCTGCCCAGTGTTTGGCTTCCAGGTTCCCCTCTCTTTCATGCAACTATTCTAGGTATGATTCCTTGAATAGCATGAGATGAGGGGCGGATATAACAGAACACCTGTTGGGCTAACAAGCATATATTAGTGTATAAAAAGTTTTCCAGTTGAATAATTTTTCTCTTTGTGGTTATGCTATGTGCAACATATAAACTGTACAATCATTTTTCCTGTTTGTATATTTGTGGAAAGAATTAAGCTCAATAAAATGTAAAATATACATTAGTTTGCTTTAAATGCAAAGATTACAGTTTTGCTTACTTTGTTTTTGGCTCAACTGTAACAAAACCCCAAAGTCTCTGCTTTAATAATACAATATGAAAAGTTCACATATGTACATGGGTACATTCTTTCATTTAAAATTTTCCTTATATCTATCTCAATGTATCTTTACAACTGATACAACTGATCTTTACAACAAAAGTCAAAATCGACAAAGTAGAAATGATTCCATTTTACAGCACTTTAGGTTTTCTAAAGTTTTCCTTTACGGCTTAAAGGGCATCATTGAAACGTTGCTTTCCATAGTCTGCAGGATCCATTTGAAGTTCTTCTTGTTCATCATCTGTAAGGAAAATAATCAGGTATCAAGAATATTATTTTTAAAATCACTTACAGAAATCCAATAAAATAATCCCTCTCTCTCTTTTTTTTCCCCCTCAGCCTTAATGTAGTTTTCTACTCGTTATCTTACACCTTCTATAAATGCTGTTCTGTTTCTTAGTTGCTTGGCAAATGAGTGAAAAGTCTGTAACTGTTTTGGAAAATCACTTAATTTTAACAAATCTTTTGATGATAGAGAAAAAACAAAGAAGGGAAGGAAGAAAAGAAGAAAGGTGGGGAGAGAGAGAAAGGAAAGAAGAAAGGAAGAAGGGAAAAGAAAGAGGATGAAAGAAACAAGTAGAGCTAGATAGTTAGCAAAGCTTTAGGATTCCACAAACACTGAGAAATTGTTCCTTTTATGTAAATATATTATTTCTATATAGATGAAAGTTAGTCCTTTAAATTAAAGCTTTGGTAGAAATCGTTCTTTATACATTTTCATGCCTTTAAAAACCAAACATTTTTTCTAATAGTAAAATTAATCCATAGTCATCAAGCAAAAATTAGAAAATAAAAGAAAAATAAAAGTTACTCATGATCCCCAAATTTAGCGTTTTAGTGAATTTCTTTGCTATTCTGCAAATAGCTTACCAGCAACTTCCTAAGTGGAGTATGTTAAAAAACATTTTCTTTACCGAAAAGAAAAAAACTATCACACAATATTATTAGACACTAACACCCTCAAAGTCACTTTGAGTAGCTATACTAAACGACTCCATATAGTGCTTCAGAGTTCGACTTATTTGGCTATTGACAGGTTTTTCTGGGTCCTTCCTGGCTATCACCTGTCACTTCACTACTCTCAGCTTAACTATCAACAACAATTCTTCTCTTCCTTTCTAATTTTATAGTTATTTCTATCTTCAAGTTTTGAAATAAGACTGCTCAGAGTATAAATTAGCATTTTAATTAGAGCTTAAGAGGCTCCCTTTTTAGTACATGGTTTTTAATGACATCTTTTGGCTCCTCCACAGCCTTAAAAATAACTTTTGTTACTTTCTGGTTCACAGTTACAATTACCCAATAGGTTCGTCTTTGATAGATTGAAGTATTACTATCATAACTGTCTGGGTATATATTTTAAAGAGGGGTTGGATTCCAAATTCATATGTATACTATAGCTATCTCCAATCTATTCTTTTAGGTTTGATAGGTTTTCCACTCTCAGCTTCTCTAGTATATTCTATGGTAACATTTTGTTCAAGAAAGATGCCATGTGGTGTATGTACTCTGTACGTGTATTTGTATGTACCATGTAGTGTATGTACTATGTATTAACTTTCCATAATGACGTGTTCTTATTTCTTCTTAACATTTAGTTATTAGAAATGCCAAACAAACCAACTTTCTCTCACCTTTCAATAACTTTCCTGTTAAATTCATAGAAATTCTCTTTTAGAATTGCAGGCAATCATTCTTCATATTCTAGCAAATTGTTCTCATATTTTTAACACTGTAATTCAATAGCAATGATAACCCCAAATCTGTTAGGTGCAAAGGCTGAAATTACATCCATAATCACATTTGTATTTCGAAAATATACTAATCATTCTCTTATCAAAGAACTCTTCGTACTTTAAAAAAATATCTTGGTTTTAAAAAGGAAAATAGTCACTGGCACCTCTCCAGAAAGCTCTCCTTAGGAACCATGTTATGGGACCTCACCGTATGGCTATAAACACATCTTTTAGGACTTTAGTAATTAAATGAAGACAGTCACCATGGAGCAGTGGGAAAACCTACTATATAAAGGAGAATTTCTAGAAATTTACAGGAAAGTTATTCAAAGGAAAAAATGATGCTACTTTTTGAGATTTTTAAATAAATAATTGTAAAGAGAAAATAAGATAACAGCAAAGGTCTAGGAACAGAAAAACAGAACCCTAGTCCTGGCTCAGGCACTTAACAAACATGATCTAGTTCCTAAATCTCTTTAGACTTCTAATTACCTTCTCGGTAGACTAGGGTAACAACTATTTTTCCAACTTCAAAGTAAATTAATGCATAGGAAGGCAGTCTTTACTTCCAAAGTCCTCTATAAATATAAGGAGGAGTATGTTGGTTTCATTAATTTATACTCTTTAGCAAAGTTTTAATATGGTGCCTTCACATTGCTTTTTCATAATTTCATAGGACTTCTGATTCCCTTTTTCTTACATTGAGCTATCATTTACATTAACTAGAGTCTACCTTCAGTGTAGCTAGTCTAACCAGAATTCAAGTTTCTACCAACAACCTCTTTGCATTTATCTATGACAAAATTACCTAACCAAATCTGATATACAATAACAGCCACTAAATATAATTATATGGACTAATATTTTATTTCGTTTTACAAAGAAGCAAAATCTGTAAATAACTCATCAACATAAAGTGACTATTAAATATAAAGATATTTATAATTTATCAAATAATTTCTAATTCCCTCTTAAGTAAAGAAAGGACCACCTCCATAAAGCAAGCTTTACCAAGCAAGAATGCCCTGGGGAAATAAGGCAGTGAGCCTCCATTAAAATGTATAAATTAATCCACAGGCCAAAGTGCAATTGTCCTCTAAGGCAGGCAACCCAGGGAAAACACTCTATACTTGCTTTTACTTTTTAAAAAATTATTTTATTCAACATTTACACAGTGCTCACAGTGTGAAAGATCCTGTTCTAAGTGCTGAATAAATATTTAAATCATATAATCCACATAACAATTGTTGAATTAGGTAACTATATTTATCCCTATTTTACAGATGAGGATTTCAAGGCATAGCGGTATAGGTAATTCACAAGGTCACAGAGCTAGTAAGTGGTGGAGCTAGGATTAAAATCTAGGCAGTCTGGCTCCAGAATCCAGGCACTTAGGCACTATGCTAAACTTCCCTCCATAGGTATACTTAGTAATGTGCATTTCATATTCTATTAAACAAACTTGGAACTTCTTTGGTATTAAAGATAAGAGTAAAGGGAATTTGTAAACATCCATATCCTTTTTATAATAAAGAATGAATTAAAAGATATATCTATCAGATGTGTAGTGTTTCCAGACTTAATCTTTTAGTTAACCTTTTCATTGGATCACTAGCAGAAGTCAGGGAAAAAATGTTTACACCAATGTAAATAAAATAATATTTCTCTTAGGATGCTTCAGGAAACCAGGAATTAAAAATCAAAATAAACCAGGATTGTAAACACAGGAAAAACTGGCTTCACTTAATTCTACAGAAAACACTCTGCAGGCAGTACTGACCCAAATGATCAATATGCACAAACAGGCATCAGAGATAAAGCTGGAATTCTTTAACTCCCTATTGGCAGAGATGCTGTCAAAGCCTCCATTTCATAATCCAGAATTTCGGAGACCAAAGTCAGTGTCTTTAGCTGAAGCTAGAACCTCAGTCCTGCAGCTGGAATGTCTAATACTAGGGACCTAACAGCTTGAGAAAAAACAAAACAAAACAAAAAACCACAACTACTTCTAATAGCAGGGAGAGCAGAGCAGAGCCCCTACTGGTAGAAACATTAAAGTGATTCTGAAGTGCATGCTTCAATTTTTGAAGTCTCTGGCTGTAGAGTTTCAATGGGAGCATAAAGTTTCCACTTTTCTTTCTAGGGTTTGGGGGAAGATGTTATTTTAGGCATGCTAAAATATGAAACACATTTGTCCCTAATACTTGTGTTACAGTGAATCCACTATGAATGTGACCACAAAATTTTAGAACTAAGAAGGATCATCTATGTATTCTCGTTCAACACCCTTACATTACAGATGAAGAAATGGTGTCCCAGAGAGTATAAGTGACTAGAAAAGCAATACACAGCTGGTCTCCTAATTCTAAGGCTAATGGTTTTTTCCACTCTACTGCCTGCTTTCGCTGCAAGTGCAAATTGACCTAAGAACCCAACCATTATTTTTACACTGAAGCTATGAAGAAATGCTTTTAAATACTCTAACTTAATAATAAACATTTGGAATACATATTGTTGATAAACTAGGGAAGAACCATAATTCTCCCTCCCCACTTTTTAGACAGTTAATACTATACCTAAAGAATCTCTGAAAACATGTTTAAAATTATTTGGTATTAAATATCCAAGTCTCCAGTATTCCTTTTTAGTCAGTTCACCCAAACTTCTCTCTCTGTATTTGCTGGAGCAGATGTTCTTACAGCTTTCTGTTCCCTATGATAAAGGAGTCCCTTGGTAGCTGCACTATCCTGCTGCTATCATCTAGTGAACCTCAAAATGGGATAAAAAAATGTTAAATGGCAACCTCCAGCTCAAGTAAGATTCACTTGCAAATGTGGAAACCCCCAAATTTAACCATCCCTTCCCTACTTCATTGAGAATATCATCTTAGGTCATTTCCTTATATTCTTTAGAATCAATGGATTTATTCTCTTGTGAAAGGAAAAGGAGTGGTTGCATGAGGGTGCTGGGGACCTAAAGTAGAAAGTGGCAATGAGAACTAGGGGTGGGAGAGGGAGAAGAACATAGGAAAGAGAGAGAAGGCACTGAAGATAAATGAGTCTATTATGGATAAAAATCATAAAAATATCAAATGAGAATTTTGTGATAAAAGTCATCAACATTAAGATAGCCAAAATATAAGAAATAATTTTCAATATCACTGAAATTAATTGTTCTAATAAAACCCTCAATATTATACAATGAGATGATAGAAGCTTCTATGAAAGAAAAACAGAGAATGTTTAAAGTGTAAACCAAGCAAGATTGTAAGACCAGAAGTTAATGGGTTATTAACCTAGTCACAGTTGTAAGAATAAAAACTCAATGAGAAAGGCATAAAATGATCAGTTAACAGTATTTATCCAGGGCCCTAGATACGCTAAGGACTACTGTGGGGGTGGGGGCTGAATATGAAGGCAGAAAAGGATACAAACAAAATAGAAGGCAAAATAAATGAAAATTCCTGCCCTCCAAGAGCTTACAATCTAATTGATGATACGAAATACATGCATGAAAAAGCCTTAAAACTAAGTTATAAATAATTGCAAATAAATATAATCCAAACAAATTACAAAAGCAATGAGAAAGAAATGGTAAGATTTATGAAAAATGGATGAGATTGTAGAAAAATGGATGAGTACAATTTTTTCATTGATACCAAAATGTGTTTGAAAATTTCTCATTAACATATCCATATATAACTCCTAGCATTTATTAATCTCTTTCTAATCCAATAACCATTCTTCCCAAACTAGAATGTACTAACAAAATAATGCCTAGGTGGAAGTCAGAGTCTCTAGTTTTCCTTTTTCTATTAACTATGTAGTATTCTAGGACAACTATATTTTCTTCTGAGTTTTACAGAAACAATTCTTGTCAGGAACCTAAATAAAATTTAATTACTTTAAAAAGAGTTAAGGAAGAAATCAAGACAGGTTACATTGAAAAATATTTCATGCAATGTATTATAAAATTGAATACTTCACACATTAAGTTCATAATCAATTTTTATAGAAAAAGCTCCATAAATGCTATGATATAAGCAGGCAGAAAACAGGCCTAAGAACTTGCAATAAAGCAACATACTCTGATATGCATGCATGGGTAGGGGTGCATGCACACAAGTAGATTCTGAACTTTCTCTAAGTTAAAAGTTCAGAAGGAACACAGTTAACAAGGAAAATATGTTGAATCTGTGTATTAAACACAAAACAGACAAATCTTCACAAACTGATTGTTTAGTATAAATTTTAAGCCTCTCAGAACAAATTTCAAAAACAGCCTTGCTATGCTGAATCATTAGTGAAATAATCTTATCTTCAGTGTGGACGAGACCATTCCCTTTGTGGCTGTCTGGTTAATATCTGTACTTAGAATGATGAAATGCTTTCAGATGAGAAATTGGAAAAGATTTTTTTCTGGGAGTATTTGCCTTAGGTAAAGTCTAGAGCCATTTTAAACAATTTAATTCTAAAATGTCTGAAGAGTCTGAGTTTCAAATTGTAACTATAAACACTAATACATATCACATAATAACTAAAAATGAAAAAAATTTAAATGATTTATTTAAAGGTCTACAAATACCACTGTCATAAAATTGTTTTCAAAATACAATTGAAAAACTGCATAGAACCTCTCTGTATTAAGACTGTACTGCTATTAAGTGGGGAAAATTCTACACAAATTCAACCAAAAAACTTAGAGGTGGGTTTCACGGTCACAGCATGGAGGCCAGGCCCACGCTCACCTTGGACGTCTTCCTCTCCACCATCACCATCTTCTTCCTCATTGTAAGCCAGCTCAGCCTGCTTGTCTGCCTCATACTCACCTACGTTACCATCATCCCCATTATAATCCGCCAGTTTAGAGCCATGCTGCGGATCAACAGGGGATTCATTCTCATCAAAGAATCGGCCTGTGAAGTAGGTAGAGGATTAATTCAAGAGTGAAGAGAGAAGAAAAGAAGGGACCTATACTGGAGGTAGACCAGAAAGTAGACAAGTGAAACCTGGCAATTTTCAGGATACTGGTTATAAAAAAAGGATACACTTTCTGAAGGTTATCCAAGATAAAAGGAAATAAGAATGAAGACCGAAAATAATTTTATTTAAGAATTTCTCTTCTGTGTTAATTCCAGTACTTGCTGCTTAAGGTTTGAATGTTTTCTTAAAGAAAAGGGTACAATTTTCAGAATTGTTTTCCTAATAACCAACAACTTCTCTGATAGAAGTATTTGTCTAATTTAACACTTTAGGAGAAGAATAAATAATTTTATTACTAGATACAATACATATTTGAAATCTGTAGTCATTTACTGCTTTGTGAAATATCACTTTCCACGAACAATTCTGATAACTTTTCTTATCAGAATAAATGAGTACCATGTAGGCTAGTTTCTTTTTGGAAAATAAGACAAACTAACATACTGGAGGGCTATTTTAAGTTTCTTCACTAACAGTGATTCACTATAGTCATGGATTTCCAAGGAGGGATGGCAAAGAGAGTAAACTATCAGAATCCCTAGTGGTATGTGTTTTGAAAAACATCCCAAGTAATTCTGATTTATTCTTTCTCATTTCCTGAGCCATATTTCTAAAAGTCAATGACAGAGGAAGCTTAAGAAAGTTGACTGACATGAGGCTGTCATATTATACACATTCATGGCAATTAGAAATCAAGAAGAGCAACAGACATAACACCTACTGTAGAAAGCTATTCAACAATATTCAACAAATGGACATTGAAAATAAAAATACTAGGCAAACTAAGGTGTGACTCACAACACAAGTTAAACTCTATTTTGACACTGAAGCGGCAAAAAAGTAAATTTTAGTAAATCCCTAAAATATGAATAACATTAACTTACTGATGATGTAAGAATTTAAGACGTTTTTAGAAATTATAAATACTTTCTATGATAGGTTTAAAATTTTTCGAATTATATTTTTAAAATTCACATTGCAATGAAACAAACTTCCTCTGCTTGGAAAGAAAAGTTAAGTACAAAGAGAAAGATTTATGGAGGTACTGGTCAATTCTACAGATGGCTCACCACGTCATCAGGCCAATATATTTCTAATTGCTGTGTAAAGAGTCATTCAGGAAATATCAAAATACATAAACAGCTTACAACTCAATATCAAAAACACAAACAACCTGATTAAAAAGTGGTCTGAATAAACGTTTTTCCAAAGAAGACATACAGATGGCCAACAGGCACATGAAAAGATGCTCAACAACGCTAATGATGAGAGAAATGCAAATCAAAACCACAATGAGGTATTACCTCACATCGATCAGAATGTCTATCAAAAAGTCTATAAATAATAAATGCTGGAAAGGGTGTGGAGAAAAGGGAATTGCTGTGCACTGTTGGTGGGAATATAAATTGGTGCAGCCACTGTGGAAAACAGCATGGGACTTCCTTAAAAAACTAAAAATAGGGCTTCCTGGTGGCACAGTGGTTAAGAATCCACGTGCCAATGCTGGGGACATGGGTTCGAGCCCTGGTCTGGGAAGATCCCACAAGCCGCAGAGCAGCTAAGCCTGTGTGCCACAACTACTGAGCCTGCACTCTAGAGCCCACTAGCCACAACTACTGAGCCAGCATGCTGCAACTACTCAAGCCCGTGCGCCTAGAGCCTGTGCTCCACAACAAAAGAAGCCACAATGAGAAGCCTGTGCACCACAATGAAGAGTAGCCCCCATTCACCACAACCAGAGAAAGCCTGTGTGCAACCAACGAAGACCCAACATAGCCAAAAATAAATAAATTTAAAAACCTAAAAACTAAAAATAGGGTTTCCCTGGTGGCACAATGGTTAAGAATCTGCCTGCCAATGCAGGGGACATGGGTTCAAGCCCTGGTCCTGGAAGATCCCACATGCCATGGAGCAACTAAGCCTGTGCGCCACAACTACTGAGCCTGCGCTCTAGACCCCACGAGCCACAACTACTAAGCCCACGCGCGTGCCACAACTACTGAAGCCTGTGCACCTAGAGCCTGTGCTCTGCAACAAGAGAAGCCACCACAATGAGAAGCCCGCGCAGTGCAACAAAGAGTAGCCCCCGCTCACTGCAACTAGAGAAAGCCCGCATGCAGCAACGAAGACCCAAGGCAGCCTAAAATAAATTTAAAAAATAAAACAAAACAAAAAACCCCCCTAAAAATAGGGACTTCCCTGGCAGTCCAGTGGTTAAGATTCTGCACTCCCAATGCAGGGGGCACAGGTTTGATCACTGGTCGGGGAACTAAGATCCCACATTTGGCACGGTGTGGCCTAAAAAACCCCCACAAACTACCATATAATCCAGCAATTTCAGTCTTGGGTATATATCTGAAGAAAATGCAAACACTAATTCAAAAAGATACATGTACCCCCCAATGTTCATAGCAGTATTATTTACAATAGCCAAGATATGGAAGCAATCTAAGTGTTCATCAATAGATGAATGGATAAAGAAGATGTGGTATATATATATATATATATATATATATATATATATATATATATACACACACACAATGGAATACTACTTAACCCTAACAAAGAATGAAAATTTTGCCATTTGCAACAACATGGATGGACAGGGAGGGTATTATGCTTAGTGAAATAAGTCAGACAGAGAAAGATACATACTGTATGTTATCACTTATACGTGGAATCTAAAAAATAAAACAAACTAGTGAATATAACAAAACAGAAACAGACTTGCAGATACAAAGAACAAACTAGCAACAACGAAGACCCAACGCAGCTAAAAATAAATAAATTAAAAATAAAAAAACTAGTGGTTACCAGTGGGGAGAGAAAAGGGGGGAGGTGCAAGATAGGGGTAGGGGATTAAGAAGTACAAAGTACTACATATAGAATAAATAAGCTATAAGGATATATTGTCCAACACCAGGAATAAAGCCAACATTTTATAATAATGTTAAATGGAGCATAATCTATAAAAATTTTGAATCACCATGTTGTACACTTGAAAATAATGTAATATTGTAAATCAGCTATACCACACACAAAAAAAAAGTCAATCAGGAAAACAGTTAAAGAACAAATCATACTCACATAGGCTTTTTTTTGGCAGGGGGGCAGTTTACAACAGGAGACTGAAGTAAATGGGGATAATAAAAAAAAGCATAAAGTCATCTTAAATCTATTCTAGAATAGAGTTGGGTATGTACAATAAACAAATGGAAAAGTTGATAAAACAGTTAGAGAAAAGAAATGGATATACAAGAGTTAAGAAGGAAAAAGAGTAACAAGAGAAGACTAGGTAAGCTATTTGTGAGAAAGATCCTGTCTCCTAATGATAGTAATACAAAACAAAACATTTTGGTGTCTTTTATTATTATGTTTCTCTAACGATAAAATAAATGATGCCAGTGTAAGAAAGAAAAAAGGGAGATTTACAGAAATCTATATTTTCTTTTTTTAATATGCAATATTATGGACAAAATACCTGGAGCAGTTAAATCATCTTTATGCAATGTGAAATTGCTATTTTAAATATATAAACATTTTAATATGGTAGTTACTAATGAGTTTCTCAAAGTACACTATTTCCTCCAAGAAAATATTTTCATTTTTTATAAGAATTATGAAATATAGAAGACCAAAAAATTAGTCTAAAAAGTTACTGCAAAATATAGTTAATTTAACTAATATTATAAGACATGGTATATTAATCAAAGAAATGGTCGACCTGTACCTATTATAATATTCCAACAGAACAATTTACAAAGTTTCTTCTCTTTTTTTTAAAGATGTTTGGTGTTCTGACTAGCCTGAATTCAGTCATAAAATTTCTATACTACAACTACAGTGACCTACAGAGATAATAAGAAAATCACTAACAAGAATGGACGACCACAGTAGTAATTCATACAGTACAATAGACAACAAGAGAAAAAAAACCAGAGCCAACTACATAAAATTGCCAGTCAAGTTGGGGATATCAAACTTCACAATAGACAGTGAATGAATATGGCTATATAAATAAAATGCATGATGCTGATCAATATAACAGACTGCTAAATTATATAATTATTAGGCATCATATTTGCAAAAAACTATAAAAGGGAGAAATCAGTATGGGTTAGAGTTAGAAAGAAAGGTTTCAAAAAAGAGGCAATCAGGTTTCTGTAGTGTAGTGGTTATCATGTTTGCCTCACAAAAAAAGAGGCAAATATATTGGACCATGACAGAGAGAAGGAAAGGAGCATTCAAATAAGAACGAAGATGGAGTATTCAGGAGACAGCAAAGAGATTAATTTGACTGGATTTATATTAGAAAGCAGAAAGATGAAGTATGAAAGATGAAGTTTGAATTGGGAATAATTATGGAAGACCTTTAAAGTCAGAGATTTTAAGACTTCCTATATCTACTTCACAAGGTCATTGTACATTGCAAAGAAAGGCTTGTCTTCAGGACTAGTCCTTGGCTTGATTGTGGGAGATAACTTCTGAGCACTTGAGCCATGCTTACCAGTTTGATTGGACAAATTTATACTAATGAAGTGATTCATGGTGAATATTTGTTTTTGCTAGGTGGAGGGAGGCAGGTCTAGAGTCTGAATAGCTGACCTCAGTCACATGGGCACTACATGTCTACATGAGGATACTACATGAATGACCCCCAATAAAAACTCTGGACACCAAGGATCACATGAGCTTCCCTGGTTGGCAACACTTCACATGTGTTTTGTCACACTTCTTTGCTGGAGACTGGAAGGAGACACTTGGAAGCTTACATCTGCTTTTTCCTGGACCTTGCTCCATGAGGCTTTCCATTTACCAATTTTAATCTCTGTCCTTCTGCTGTACTAAACTATGAGTATTATAACTCCTCTGGGTCCTGTGAACTCTTCTATTGAATCATCAAGCCTCAGGGTGGTCTTGGGGGACTCCCAACACAGCAACTTAATATATCTGTTCTGCAACTTGCTTTATTCCCTCCACATTATGCTTCTGAGATTTATCCACGTTGATAAATGTAGCTTTATTCATTTATTTTAACTCCTATGTGATCCCACTGTATGTCTGGTACATACACCTTGATATTATCATACTGATGAGTATTTGTTTTCAATTTTCAATGTAATAAACAATAAATATTCTTGTACATGCCTCCTTATATATAAGAACGTTTGTAGGTAACATATTAGGTGCTAAATTGCATGGTATGTACAACTTCTCACTCTTATGATCGATCTTTTGATTAACAAAAGTTCTTAATTTTAATAAAGTCCAACTTATCATCTTTTTCATTTATGGTTAGCTTTTTTGGGGGCTTATCTGGTTTTAGAAATCTTTGCTTACTCCATATCATGAATATATTCTCGTGTTTTCCTCCAGAAGTTTTATTAGCTTAAAATTTTAAAGCTTCAATCTATCTTGAATTTAATTCTGTGTATTGTGTGAGATAGGGGAGCCAAGGTTATTATTTTTCCATTTGGCTATCCAACTGACCCAGTACTATTTATTGAAAAGACTATCTTTCCCCCCATTGCATTGCAGTATCAACTGTGTCATAAATCAAGTGACCATATATATGTAGTCAGTTCCCGTATTCTCTGTTCTGTTCCATTGGTTCATTTGTCCATTCTTGTGCAAATACCACACTGTCTGAATTACTTTATCAATAACAGTTTTTATAAGTCTTGATATCTGGTAGTGGACATCAATAACCTTTTTTCTCCTTATAGATTGTCTTGGGTATTCTTAGCAAGACATACATTTGTATAGCTGAATCACTTTGCTGTATATCTGAAAGTAACACAACAGTGTAAATCAACTATACGTCAAATAAAAAAAGTTACCTGCAAAAAGCTAAAAAAAAGTTTCTTTATAAAAATTTCATTTTATATGTTTACTGCTGACATAGAGAAATGCAATTAATTTTTATATTAATCCTATATCTAATAACTTTGCTAAATATATTTAATAGTTTGTAAATTGTTTTTGAATTTTCTACATAAAAAATCATCTTAATATCAGTTTGTTTTATTTCCTCCTTTCTAATCTCTACACTGTTTATTTTCTTTTCTTGTACTTTATTTCATTGACTAGGACCTACAGTGAAAAGCTGAATAAAAGTGATGATAATGGTTATCCTAGTCATCTTCTGGATTTCAGGGGAAAGTTTTTTATAGTTCACCATCAAGTATGATGTTTGTGATAGGATCTTGGCAGATACTCTTGATCAGATTAAGAAAATTACCTTCTAATCCTAGTTTGCTTAGAGTTTGTTTTTAAGGAATATATGTTGAATTTCCTCGAATGCTTTCTTTACATGTATTGAGATGATTATTTGATTTTTCTCATATTTGGTGAATGTGGTAAATTACATAGACTGCTTTTCAAATATTAAATAACCTTGCATTTTGAGAATAAATCCAACATGGGCATTATGTATATAATTTTTATCTACCTTTGGACTTGATTTACTAACATTTTTTTTAAGATTTTTTATATCTATGTCAATAAGAGGGACTTCGTATAATTTTCTTTTTTCATAGCATCCTTAGTTTTGCTATCCAACTTATGGCTAGCTTCATAAAATGAGTTGGGAAGTGTGTCCACCTTTTCAATTCTCTGAAAGAGTTCATGTTAGATTGGTTGCATTTCTTCCTTAAATGTTTGGAAGAATTCACCAGTGAAACCATATGGGCATGAAAATTTCATTAAGTGAAAGTTTTAAATTACAGATTCACTATTTTAAATAGACATGGGACTATTCAGATTTTCCTTACCTTCTTGAGCTAGTTTTGTATACAGGTGTTCTTCTAGGATATTGTCCATTTCTTCTAAATTGTCAAATGTTTCATTTTCAATTAGTGTTTCAAACACTAATTCATAATACCTCACTAAATGTCTTCTAATATTGTTATTTGTAGGCTCTATATTGATGCTCTCTTTTTCATTCATGATATTGTTAATTTGTGCCGTCTCTTTCTGTCTTGATCTGTGCTAGGGGTCTTATTTTCACTAGTCTTTTCAAAGAACCAGTTTTCGGTTTTGTTGATTTAATTATCAATTTTATACAGTGATCCTGAGTTTAGTAATCTAGCTAAACTTTCTTATTATTTAAAGCAGCATCTCTTTTGGGATGTGGTGAGATTTTTGATTACCTATTCAACTTACTTAATCATTATTGGTTTACTAAAATTTTCAAACCTTCTTGAGCTAATTTTTGTAATTAATTTTCCAGGAAACTATTCATTTGATCTAAGTTTTCAAATTTATTGTCAAAGTTTTTAGAATATTATTTATTTTATCTCTTCTATTTTTCTTCATTAATATTACTAGGGGTATGTTTATCTTAAGTTTTTTGTGGTTTTCTTTTTTGCTCCTAATTATTCTTCATTTTCCATTTCATTTATAACTGCTCTTGTCTTTTATTTTTTCCTCCCTTCTACATTCTTTAGGTTTTCTTTGTGATTTTTTTGCTCCCTCTTTCTCTGAGCTAGATTTGCTTAGTTTCTAACCCCAACTTAGCTACTTACTAGCTAAGTAGTCTTGAAAGTGTTATGAAATTTCTTTGTGGGACTTCCTTGGTGGTCCAGTGGTTAAGACTCTGCGCTTCCACTGCAGGGGGCATGGGTTCAATCCTTGGTCAGGGAACTTAGTACCACCATCATTATAACAGTAGAAGCACACTTACTACCACCACTACTACTATTACTACTACTGTTTTGGGGTTGAATTCAACTCATTTAATTTTCAGTTTTTTTTCCTTAATGCTTTTGAGGCCATAAAGTTAGCTGTAAATACTATTTCAGATGTATCCCTCACATTTTGATATGTGTGGTACTTATATTATTGTATCATTCAGTTCTGTAAAATTTGAAATGCCCATTACAAATCCCCCCAAAGAGGATTGACTCTTTATAGTTTATAATAGTTTTAAAATAATATTCATGATATAAATTGTGTAACATTTATTAAGACTCCCTATGACCTAGGATCTAGGCAACCTCTGTAATTATTCCATGAGTATTTGAAAAATGTTTTTCTCTTCATTAAGCAATGGGATCTGTATACATTTATATATATTTGAATAAGTGATAGTTTTTGCTTCAAAATTTCTATAGTCTTGGTGATTTATAAGTTTTGAAAGAAGTATATTAAAACATTTCCCATTAATTATGTAGTCATCAATTAGTCCTTGAAATTGCATCAGCTTTTTGTCTTCCTATTTCCTGGCTATGTATTTAGATGAGGATTCCCTCTTTTTAGGAGATTGTTCCTCTTATTACTATGGAGTATCCTTTAATTTTTCTTTTTTCCTTAAAATCTATTATGTTATTTGCTAATACTTTACATCAGCTTTCTTTTGATTATTTCTCCAAGGAATATCTTTTTTCTTACATTATAGTAAAATACACATTACATAAAATTTACCATCTTAACCATTTTTAAGTGTATAGTTCAGTGGCATTAAATACATTGACAGTGTTGTGTAACCATCACCACCATCTGTGTTCAGAACTTTTTTTAATCTTCCCAAACTGAAACTCTGTATGCATTAAACAATACCCCTTTCCCCACCCAGCCCCTGGCAACTACCATTCTGTTTCTATGAAATTTTACTACTCCAGGTACCTCACATAAGTGGAATCACAACAGTATTTGCCTTTTGTGACTGGCTTATTTCACTTACCATAACGTTTTGAAGGTTCATCTATGTGGTAGCATGTGTCAAAATTTCATTCCTTTTTAAAGCTGAATAATATTCCATTGTACATATATGCCATATTTTGTTTATCCATTCATTTGTTGAATACTTGGGTTGCTTCCACCTTTTGGCTATTGTGAATAATGTTGTTATGAATATGAATGTACAAATACCTGTTCAAGTCCCTGTTTTCAATTCTTTTGGGTATATACCCAGAAGTGAGAAGCCTCCTTTTTTTTTTTTTTTTTTTTTTTTTTTTGCGGTACGCGGGCCTCTCACTGCTGTGGCCTCTCCCGTTGCGGAGCACAGGCTCCGGGCGCGCAGGCTCAGCGGCCATGGCTCACAGGTCCAGCTACTCCGCGGCATGTGGGACCTTCCCGGACTGGGGCACGAACCCGTTTCCCCTGCATCGGCAGGCGGACTCTCAACCACTGTGCCACCAGGGAAGCCCAAGAAGCCTCTTTTATAATCCTTTTACTTTCATGTTTTCTACATGTTTGTGCTTAAGATTTAGTTGTAAACACTATATATAGCTGGATTTGATTTGCATATCCTTTTATCATCTCTTATAACATGTAACTTTAATCTGTTTATATTTATCGTGGTTTTGTGGTATTTGATCTTATTTCTTTGATTTTACTGTTTAGACGCCTTTCTTTGAATTTTCTTCTTCCTTTCTTTCAATATTATCTCCTATTCCTCCTCTACCCACTGAGTACATCTTCATTTTGTCCTTGCTGTCCTCATTAGCTGGTATAATATTCTATGTTGGTAGTTATTTTCTACTCATCACGATGAAGATATTATTCTATTATTGTCTGGCATTTAATTTGCTGATGAAAAATATGCTGTCAATATAATTGTCATTCCCTGGAAATAATCTATATATTTTGGCATCATTTAAGAATTTTCCCTTTATTTTTGGATACTCTGAGGTTTTCCTACAATGCCTAAAAGCAAAGACTTTCTTCATTTATCCCAGGCATATCTGATCTAACAATTCATGTCTTTCTTCAACCTCAGAAAATTCTGAGCACTTTAAAGTTTTCAAATTTCTTTTCAAGTATTGATTATCTACCATTTACTCTATTCTCTACCCAAAACTCCTATTAGACACACATATATCTTCTGTCTCTCTTAACATCTCTGTCACATATACATATGATATATACTTATCTCTATATCTATCTATGTCTTTGCTACTCTGTACTATGCTCTTGTTGAATACCTCAGTACAAGATTCCTAATCAGTCAGTCAACTGTGTTCACGGTCTATCTCATAAGCTGATTTTTTATTTCAATGATTATACTTTTCATTTCTAAAATGTATAACTGGTTTTTATAGCTAGCTGTTTTTGTTTTATTTCTGCCTGTTTCTTAATCTCTTCTATTTTTGAATAAGTTATTTCTTCATCTCTTTTTGAGGACCCTTAAACACAAAAATAATTTTCATGTTTCAACTGTTGATATGTTGGCTCTCTTAGCATTAACATTTTTCATATATTTGGGGGTTTTGGTTTGCTGATTAATTTTGAGTGTGTATGTGTGTATGGGGGGCGGGGTATTTGTGTTTTTTCTCTTCTACCCTCTCTGTGTTCACCTATATTATCTATTCATTTTATTTTATTTTACTTAAAATAAAATTATTTTATTTTATTATGTATTCATTTTAGAGATGTCCCAGTTCCCCAGTCTAGGATAAGATTTTTAAATCACATTTCAAAGTTTCTATACCATGATGCTATCTGAGATAGCACAGATTCATTACAGAACTAATAGTGATGTGGTATGACCATGCAGCATGGTCATAAGGCTGCATCTGCAGGTTTCTGGCTCCATAAGCTTTCAGGCTGCTAAACACTGTAGTTCTTGATGGCAGTCAGCAACATTTATTTTCTGCTTCCTCTGCCAAGGAAGATGGGGCCTTATTTAGATCCTGGCATTAAGCAATAAGCCTGGCTCCCATTACATTCTTTGCTCTTAGGAGTCAAATTCCTTGAAGCCTCATTTCCAGACCTGGAACCTAATAGGTCTAATCATTCATTTCCTTTCATCATCGTGTATTTTTGTTTCATTTCTTGACCACAGTAATTTTTAACATGTTTTTGAGATTATCAATATCCTTTTAGTTCTCTCTTTTTACATTTTATCTATTGTTATCTGTGTGAGCAGAGTGGATATCTCAAAGGTGATAAACCCACTAAGCCATCTAGATCAGAGGTTGAAAAATACTTTTAAAAAATCCATACATAAAATCATGTACTCTCTGATACACTAGCTTGTCTCACCAAGTTGTTCACGGGAATCATTAACCACAGTTAAATAAGTGAATTTCTGCTGCTACTCACCTTGGAGCAGGCATGCAGAAAAGCCCATATTTATCAACAATCACCACCTACTGTTTTGAAAGTCCTTGTGACTTTCAGTACAGGGCTGACATTTGAAATGAACTGTTTTCTCAATTCAAGGCATCTAAATACATAGAGTACAGCCCTCTTAATTGGCAAACAGGTGGGTCTTCCATGAATTCTCCATTTAACCACTTTGGAAGATGTCTGACTATTTCTTTGAAGTGTGCCTCCAGGATACTCTGAAGTATCCCCTAAACTATATTTTGTGTCACCATATAGACTACATTCTACATTTTAAATTAAACCAACACAAATATATTTTCTAAATAATGGCAAAATGTGCCAACAAATTACCTAGCCATTTTTGCATGGTGTGGCAAGACAAAATTAAATTTACAAAAAATGTATCAATATAAGTATGATATATTAAGTTATAAAATATACTAAATTTAAAACTGTCAAAAAAATTGTTGTGGTCATTGTATAAAATCTAAGATTTTCCCCCCCATGTCCAGTAGTCAGTTTCAACAAAATTTTCAACTTGTTCTAACAGCATACCATTTAGTACCTACAGAATCAAATACTTTTATATTCATTACCTATTTACACTGCTATTATTGGTACTTATTGGTCTCTCTATATACCTTTGGTCTCTAGATGAAGTAAAATTAGATGATGATATGGACTGAGATTGTAACTGTCTCCATGATGCAAAAGGAGTCAGGACAGAAAAAGAGATTTCTTCACATACTCAGACACTTTCTTCCT
The DNA here is from genome assembly GCF_026419965.1 of Kogia breviceps. Classification (NCBI taxonomy): domain Eukaryota; kingdom Metazoa; phylum Chordata; class Mammalia; order Artiodactyla; family Physeteridae; genus Kogia; species Kogia breviceps. Next base: position 88,028,863 of record NC_081312.1, on the reverse strand, counting down.
ACTCCTACTTCATACTTTCCATTCATCAATAAGGCCTCATTATGATAAGTGTTCTGTCTCTGGCATTTTCAACGCAGTACCTTTTTTCTCGAGACTACCATCTCCTCATTTACCATTTTTCAATATTAGTTCTCAGTCTAATGCCTCTTGCTCCCTAACTTTCAGGTAATACGTCCCTCTCAAGCCCAGTCTAACCTCATGTACCTTTCTATACTGCCATGGATTCCTAACAGCTAAGCCCCTGCCCTGGATCAACGACAAGGTTTCTATTCTATATTCTCATGTTATAGAAAGGGGTCACAAACTCAAATGCCTCCAAGTATCAGACAAGCAAGATAATTGGATGTATTATGTCAAAGTGGGATTATGAGAAATGGGACAAGGCAAGTCTCATTCTAAACAGAATAGTCATAATCAGTTCCAGTGATTATGTCAAACAATCTGGTTTAAGAGAATTAGAGACTGGGAATTTTACATGAAATCTCTTGACTTTTAAATACTGGCAACTATTTCAGATTTTTAAAAATCACTGTGTGGACTGAACAAAACTAATATGATAGCTGGGTATGGTGAAGTGTCATCAGTTTTCAATCTCTGCAAAGAATTAGTTTTGCTATTTAACAAAGTTTTGGAAACAGAACATATAGATCTAGCTTAACACAAGATCACTTTCTTCAAATTCCACTAAAGCCTGGCCATTCCTATAAGCCTTAATCTCCCTAATGAACAAATACACTTATCCCTCATCTGCTATTCTAAACGTTCTCTCTTACCTATTTTGAATACAGGTGGAAAAGTGAAGTTAACAATTAAAACTATACAGGGAATTCCCTGGCAGTCCAGTGGTTAGGACTCCATGCTTTCACTGCTGAGGGCCCAAGTTCAATCCCTGGTCGGGGAACTAAGATTCTGTAAGCCACACAGCATGGCCAAACAAACAAACAAAAACAATTAAAACTATATAGAAAAAAAATGCCCTTAATACTTATTCATGAAGAATAAAGTAAGAATAAAATGGCAAAATACTTTTAAAAGACAATATAAATGGAAATTTAGTATATAAAAACTTAATACACACAACGAAACAACAGGAAAAATTGTGGTTACAAATGCATAGTGTTTTGCCTAACAGGAGTTTGATAAAAGTTTATTTATAAGTTAATATATTAGTAAGAAAGAATTAAGTGTGAAGAATTAAGTATCTGTCCAAAAACTTAAAAGGGGAATAAAATGACAAGTCACAAATAGCAAAAATAAAATAAAAGGCACATTGAAAATTAAAAAGTGGCAAAATTAGTAGTTGGGTTTTTGGAAAATAAAAAAAATTTAAACAATCCATAAACTACAATTTAAAAAAAGAGAGAGACTATAAAAGTTTCAGGACTAAGAATTTTAGAATAAAGAAATTAGAAGTAGGTAACTTCTCATGTATTATATAATTTATGACCAAGTAATCATTTTGATTGTGTGACTAACTACAGAAATATAAAATTCCAAAAGTAATGCAGTAAGTTTAACAAATGTTTACTAGGTACATGCAGTTCTGGGAAAATAAAAAAGAATAAGACACAGTTCCCGCCCTTGTGAGTTACCACTCAGAGATGGTATGTATACAAACAGTTATAGGATTCAGGACACACTTCCCAACATTGAGGTCCTTTAATCTTTTGTTTTCCAGATTTAAGGAAACCTTTTCCTCTTATCTCTTAAGCTATCTATAACACAGCAATTTGGTGTTATTTATCTTTATTCACAAAAGTATACTTTTGTGAATAAAGATAAAACTACTTTTTATCCCTACCTAATCCCTCCAGAATTCAGGAACTCTTAGTCAGAAATCTTGTTTTCATGGCAATATAGTTATTTTAAGTTCAGTAAGAATCTGCTCTCCTTGTAATAGAACACAGTTGGAAACTTTGGCTATATTACCAAGGCTCTGACTAGAATGTCATATTTGAGAATGGTGCATAAAATCAGATATGACCAGACAGCTTCATGGAACTAGGGCTGGGTTTAAAGTGTCAAAACTTATAAAGTATACTTATATATACTTATACTTATATATACATATATATATATACTTATATATACTTATACTTATATATACTTATAAAGTGCCCCCATCCCCCCTCGGAAAAACCAACCTGGTATACAAAGTTCCCAGCCTTACAGATGAATAAGGAAGGTCACTTCCTGGCAGGCCCAGGAACTTCAGGATATCTTGTGAACCTCAAAAAGATAGGAATTGTCTCTAGGTACTGCAGGAGAAGTCTGAAGGCAAGTCTCTGGTTTGGCTTCCTCACCTCCAGAGGCTTTTAAAGATCCAACCTGAGAATCCTTATGAAAAGTTCCAGCAAAGAAAACTCAAAAGACCTATGTGGTCAATCACTATTCTTGCACTCACATAAATAATCAGGTCAAGTTTAATGAGACTAGACTTATTTTGAAAAATAGTCTTTGATGATCTTTGATAGAAATGGGGTGACTATAGAGAGAAAAATGAGGCTTCAATAGAAAATGACAGTAAACCCTTGTGGCTATTAAATACTAGTCCTATTTATTGTCTTTAAGATCTTGTTACCTACCTGCAAACTAGACTAGATGCTGAATCCTTTTAGTTTCTGTCAATATCTGGCTGCAACTCTCCAAATTAAAGTTTCCAATTTTTCTCACCCCTCCTAATTTTGAATCATTAAAACTTAAAACTGTCCTTTTCACAAAGCCTTGCAAGCAGAAGATGGACAGTTTGATATAAACTTCAGAGAAATCACCACAACAGTTCATGTATGGACAACCTTTGTGCCTGTTGCCATTTAGGCCACTTAGAAAGTTCAGCAGATCACCTGATGACATCACCAGATATTCAAGGAAAAGCTGTCATATTGCCAATGCAATATGAAGCATCTGAAGATGCTTCAAGCCCAACATCTAGAAAATCTTGATTGACTGTCTTCCGGACTAAAAAACCGAGTTTACAGTTTGTACCAACCATTAACCTTTGTTTTTCTTACGTTTCCCTTGAAATACCCAGGACTGAGACTAGTTCAATGGGTTATGGAGCAAGCTAACAACTCAGTTTCTGGACTGTGAAACTTCATATGGAAGTTTCAGACAGAGGAATGACAGGTTTCAGGACATGCAACCTGAAAATATAGCACCTTGAAATATTAATATTTCAAGCTGAAGGAATTTGAGAAATGACATGTGCAGAAAGGACTTTCTGACCTTCCCCTGAAGCAGGTCATAAAACCTTCATGAGAGTGGTACCCTCCCTATACTTGGAGTAAAGGAATATCCTTATATCCAAGACAGAAGAACATCAAGAAGAATCTGAACAAATGAGCCTTGCTAAACTTCTCCCAGTTTACTACACTTACTTCATATCCTTTGTCCTATCATATCTTTCCACTCTTCATCAAGCCTATTATAAAAACATTCAACGCTAAGTATTTAGTGTTGATTGGAAAAGGAATAGTTGGTCCTAAAATCTGTCTATACCATAGTGAGATACCAGATTGCACTATTTAATTATGTAACAGCTAATAAAAAAACAAACTAACTAAGAATTTGGAAGGAATATTCAGCTGTCTAAGACCCCCATTAATTTGGGCAAGATAAATACATTTCTTTTGAAGACTGAGTAACAAATTTGTTGAAGGGTTCTCAATTGGAGGGGGGAAATGGAATATTACTCAGCCATAAAAAGGAACGAAAATGGGTCATTTGTAGAGACGTGGAGGGACCTAGAGACTGTCATACAGAGTGAAGTAAGTCAGAAAGAGAAAAACAAATATCGTATATTAACACATATATGTGGAATCTAGAAAAATGGTATAGACGACCTTATTTGCAAAGCAGAAATAGACACAGACGTAGAGAACAAATGTATGGATACCAAGGGGGAAGGGAGAGGTAGGAGGAATTGGGAGATTGGGATTGACTTATATACATTATTGACACTATGTATAAAATAGATAACTAATGAGAACCTACGGTATAGCACAGGGAACTCTACTCAATACTCTGTGGTGAACTAAATGGGAAGGAAATCCAAAAAAGAGGACATATACGTATATGTATAGCTGATTCATTTTGCTGTATGGTAGAAACTAACACGACATTGTAAAGCAACTACACTCCAATAAAAATTAATTTAAAAAAAATAATAAATTGGAAGGGGAAATTAGCCTAATAATATAGATTTGCACTTCAAACACTAATCTAGAAGAAAGAAAAAGTAGGCAAATATGTTCCCAATTCTGCATTAATTATTAACTCGGAGGGCTGAGCCCATGAAGTTCCAGACATGAATAATGATCACTCATTTGTATCAAATCTATAACTTGTTTATTGGCAAAGGAAACCATTTCTTTATGAACGGGTCACTAAACACGTTTTAGACTTCAGAGATAATTCATGAAAAAAGGAAACTTTTGCAGCATACTGACATTCTCATTTACCATATCAGTTACTTGGAGGTAAAACTTACCCTAATGTTAATCTAAAATATTAATCTTGAAAATGGATTTTTAAGAAAGAAGATATCACTTAAAATAGAAAAAAGACAAAAAATACGGGGCTTCCCTGGTGGCGCAGTGGTTGAGAATCCGCCTGCCGATGCAGGAGACACGGGTTCGTGCCCTGGTCCGGGAAGATCCCACATGCCGCGGAGCAACTAAGCCCGTGAGCCATGGCCGCTAGGCCTGTGCGTCCGGAGCCTGTGCTCCGCAACGGGAGAGGCCACAACAGTGAGAGGCCCGCATACCGCACACACAAAAAAAAAGACAAAAAATACTACATATACATTTCATTGATTCTAAGATGGACTTTTTCATATTTAACACTGCTAACATCAGGATACATCTTCAAATCAGTGATGTGTCATAGTGTAACTGGCAGCAACTTTTTTCCTTTCTTGGTGGTAAAAAAAAAAAAGTGTGTTGGGACTTCCCTGGCGGTCCAGTGGTTAAGACTCCTCGCTTCCTTTGCAGGGAACACGGGTTTGATCCCTGGTCAGGGAACTAAGATCCTGCAAGCCGTACGGCATGGCCAAAAAAAAAAAAGTGTTGAATTTAATATTAATGACTTTCAGATTCAATGAAATATGTGATCTGTCTTCTGCCTTTCTCTTTTTAAAATGAATGGATATCTCTCCCTCTGCCTCTTCTTTCCTGCTTTTAAAAATGTATCTTAAAGAATCTCTTACTTTTCTCTAATATTTGCATGAGTATTAAGTGTTGTGTGTATGTATATATATTTTACATATACATATTATGTAAACATATAATTTTATAGTTAGACATATTATTATGGAATATGTTGAAATTAGGAAATTTGAAGTTATTTCACTACGGGGAGGAGACAATAGAAAGGAAATTATCAGTAAAAGGGTGGGTAAACTCATACAGTATTTCCATAATCATGTTTTGGTTTGTTCCAATAGCTTATTGCACAATGACCTGGAGAGAGCCACCTTGACACTGACTGAAAACAAAACGAAGATTAAAAACTTTCTTGGATATCATGTTCCAAAAACTTTTTATTCATCTTATATTTTTTCTCACTTATATCCAAATGATGTCAGTAATAATAATGCCAATTTCTCTAAACTAAACCACTTCTGCATAAATCATTTTTATAATGTAAAATGATCAAATTTTCTGTACTACTACAGGAATTATTTCGCATATATACTTACTGTTTAAATTTAAAAAAAAATAAAAATTCAGGTTTAACCATTTATTTGGGTCTCCTTCTCCTGATGAAGGGCCCTGTGTCACGTTAAATAAATTTGTAGGTATTTTTTTCCTGTTAATCTTTCTCAGTTTAATTTTCAGACCCAGCCAGGGATCCTAAAAAGGTCACATGGAAAATTTTTTCCTCCCCTTCAACAGTTAATTACAAAATGATGTGGTATATACACTAATGATAATATGTTCAATGGATTGAAGTACAGTTGACCCTTGAACAACATGGGGGTGGGGTACTGACCCTCTGCACAGTCAAAGATCTATATATAATTTAAAGTTGCACCTCCATACATGCAGCAACCACATCCTCAGATTCAATCAACTGCAGACTGTGTAGTACTGTAGTATTTACTAGTGAAAAAATCCACATATAAGTGGACCCATGCAGTTCAAATCCATGTTGCTCAAGGGTCAACTATACAGTGAGAAGGGAATGATTGATTTGGTCAAGACAGTAGGGATATGAGAAGTGCTTTATCAAATAGATGCCAGCAGAGCACAGCTTTAAAGTACAATTAGGAGTTTGCCAGAAATAGAACAAGAAAAGGAACTATTGAAGAATTTTTCCAAAACTTTAAAAGTATAGAGGAGGTAGTGTGATACAGTGAAAAAGCAGTGAACCTGAAGATAAGGGACCTAGATAATAGTCCTGGTTGTTCCACTATTTGCCTCAAGTAAATTAAACACTCTAGATCTAAATTTTCTTGCCTGTGAAATGAAGAAATCACATAATAGTGGAGTCTCAAACTTTAATGTAAATATAAATAAGGTCTAGGGTAGGGTCTGAAATCTTCTTAACAATCACAGGTGATGTGGATGCTGCTTGTCCAGAGTAGTGAGTAATAGGGCATTAGATTATCTCTACTGGTTCTATTAGGAAACCATTGACCAAAACCACCCACCTTGGCCAGACATGATAATAACCACCTGCATGAGCAGTCTCACAACAGGAGGTCCTGAAAATGAACACAGTGCTACCACCACAAACCAACCGGGAGAATTTGGTTCCCAAAGAAGGGAGGAGACACCAGTCCTTAATATGTCCTGCCAATCTCCCAGATACCCTCCTGCTGGAAACCATCTTGACTGAGAGATGCACACGCCATCAGGAAGGGCCTTGAATAGGACCAAATATGGGAACAGGCAAGATGACTGGCCAGAGACAACCCAGAAAGCTAACCCTATTACCATAAAACCTGAGACTGCAAGCCACGTGGCAGAGCAGTTTTCCTGGGTTCTCTTACCTTGCTGCTCTCTGCTTGAGCACTCCTTTCCAATAAAGTCTTTTGCTTTGTCAGTAAATGCATCTCCATGGACAATTCATTACCAAGTGTTAGACAAGAGCCCACTCTAGGGCCCTGGAAGGGGTCCCCCTTCTGGTAACAGTTCCTTGTATATACCTTAAATATTTGTTTTCTATTCTATTCTATTTTGTTTTTCCTTTTTGGTCACTCTGCGCAGCATGCAGAATCTTAGTTCCCCGACCAGGGATGGAACCCGCACCCCCTGCAGTGGAAGCACAGAGTCTTAACTGCTGGACTGCCAGGGAAGTCCCAAATGTTTATTTTAAATAATTCTTCTACTATATAGAAACTTTTAGGCAAATATGATTTTGAGAAGGATAAAACCAAAGAAGAAAACAGTAAGGATTAAAAAAAGGATAAAATTATAATTAAAACTATATTTGAGGCTAGTCATAGAACTTGATAAACTGACAGTGAAATTCTTCTGGAAGAACAAAGAAAAATTTATTTAAAAAAAAATTTTAAGGTAGGTTCAGATTATTATAAAGCAATGTAATGAATGTGTATTGCCTATGTAATGAAGCCTCCATAAAAACCCATGGAGATTTGGGGAGATTGGCATGCTTGGAACAGGCATGGAAGCTCTGTGCTGTCCTATGCAACTCTTCCATATGGCTCCTCCTGAGTTATATTTTTTATAAGCTGGTAATCTAGTAAGTAAAATGTTTCTCTGAGTTCTGCAAGCTCCAGCAAATTAGTTGCACCCAAGGAAGGGGCTGTTGGTACCTAAGATCTTCATCCAGTCAGTCAGAAATATAGGCAACAATCTGGACTTGTAATTGGCATCTGAAGTGGGGGAGGACTGAGCCCTTAACCTGTGAGATCTGAGGCTATCTCTGGGTAGATAGTGTCAGAATTGAGTTATACTGTAGATACCCAGCTGGTGTTTAGAGAATTGCTTAGTGGTGTGGGAAAAACCCACACACATTGGAATTGGTATCAGAATCGTACCATATGCTAGGGATAAAGACAAGAAATGGAAAAAAATGGAAACTCTAGAGAGAGATAAAAATAGTGAAATAATTTAATGTGAGTTTATGTGTGTATAAGATAAACCAGAAGTAAATATCACAAAGGGAAAATAAATAATAATCCTGGGACAAATGGTTATCAAGATAGAGAAAACAAAATTTAGATCATTGTATATTCCAAAGAGGTCAAATAATCCATTCGTGGTACAAAAAAATAAATGAAAATTGAGTAGTATATTTACGGCCAGAAAAAGGACAGATGATTTTCAATAAAAGAAATGAAAGTTGTCATAAGAGTCAAGATGGATATGTTGGAATATACACAAATAAAAACCTATTGTGTTAAATTCAGCTAAGTTGCAGGATACAAGATCAACAAACAAAAATCAGTCATAATTGGAGAAATGTGGAGGAAAGGGAACCCTTATGCTCTTGGTAGGAATGTAAATTGGTGCAACCACTAAGGAAAACAGTATGAAGGTTACTCAAAAAATTAAAAATAGAATTACCATATGATCCAGAAATTCAATTTTGGGTATTCATCTGAAGAAAATGAAAACACTAACTTGAAACAGGCACCCCCATGTTCATTGAAGCATTATTTACAATAGCCAAGATATGGAAACAACCTAAGTGTCCATTGGTGGATGAATGGACAAAGAAAGTGTGGTATATATATGCAATGAAATATTATTTAGCAACAAAAAAGAATGAAATCTTGCTATTTGCAACAACATGGTTGAACCTTGATGGTATTATGCCAAGTGAAATAAGTAAGTACCATATGATCTCTTTTATATGTAGAATCTATGAAAAAGTAAAAAAAAACAAATAAAAATCAAGCTCATAGGGACTTCCCTGGTGGCACAGTGGTTAAGAACCCGTGTGCCAATGCAGGGGACACAGATTTGATCCCTGGTCCGGGAAGATCCCATATGCCATGGAGCAACTAAGCCCGTGAGCCACACTACTGAGCTTGCACTCTAGAGCCCGCAAGCCACAACCACTGAAGCCTGCATGCCCTACAGCCCAGCCTGTGAGCCCGTGTGCTGCAACTACTGAGTCCACGCACCGCAACTACTGAATCCTGTGTGCCCTAGGGCCCACGTGCCACAACTACTGAGCCCATGTGCTGCAACTACTGAAGCTCGTGTGTCTAGAGCCCGTGGTCCGCAACAAGAGAAGCCACTGCAATGAGAAGCCTGCACGCCACAACGAAGAGTAGCCCCCGCTTGCCACAGTTAGAGAAAGCCCATAGCAATGAAGACCCAATGCAGCCAGAAAGAAAAAAAAAAATCAAGCTCATAGATACAGAGAACAGATTGGTGGTTGGCAGAGGTTGGGGGTGGGGACATGGGAGAAATGGGTGAAGGGACATCGAAAGGTAAAAAGAAAAAAAAAGTAGTTGATGTAAAATACTCATAAAACTTTTTTGTTTTGTTTTATTTTTTGTGGTACGCGGACCTCTCACTGTTGTGGCCTCTCCCGTTGCGGAGCGCAGGCTCCGGACGTGCAGGCTCAGAGGCCATTGCTCACGGGCCCAGCCACTCCGTGGCATGTGGGACCTTCCCGGACCGGGGCACGAACCCGTGTCCCCCGCATCGGCAGGCGGGCTCTCAACCACTGCACCACCAGGGAAGCCCAAAAACTTTTGAATCATATTCAAAATATTGACTTTATATATACATACACACACATGTTTATGTATATGCTAATGTATATAACATAGGTATATTTTTATAGTATATTTTAAAACACTATTATTTCTAAAAGAGTGAAAATAAAATACCATTCTAAGACAAACCCAAATATTAGCATATTCTTAGAAATTTGCATTAAAAATTTTAAAACCAAAAGCCAAGGAAACAAATAAATCAGTCATATTTCTATGCACTAGCAATGAATAATCTGAAAAGGAAATTAAGAGAACAATTTCATTTACAATAACATAAAAAATAATTAAATGTTTAGGAGTAAATTTAACCAAGGAGGCATAAGACTTGTACACTGAAAATTACAAAAACTGCTGAAGAAAATTAAAGATACCCTAAATAAATGGAAAGACATCCCATCTTCACGGATTGGAAGACCTAATATTGTTCAAATGATAATACTCCTCAAAGCAATCTACAGATTTAATGTAATTCCTATTAAAATCCCAACTGCCGTATGCTAACATATATATAGAATCTAAGAAAAAAAATGTCATGAAGAGATTAGCGGTAGGATGGGAATAAAACAAAGACTTACTAGAGCATGGACTTGAGGATATGGGGAGGGGGAAGGGTAGGCTGTGACGAAGTGAGAGAGTGGCATGGACATATATACACTACCAAATGTAAAATAGATAGCTAGTGGGAAGCAGCCGCACAGCCCAGGGTGATCAGCTCTGTGCTTTGTGACCACCTAGAGGGGTGGGATAGGGAAGTTTGTAGGGAGGCAGACACAAGAGGGAAGAGATATGGGAACATATGTATACGTATAACTGATTCACTTTGTTGTAAAGCAGAAACTAACACACCATTGTAAAACAGTTATACTCCAATAAAGATGTTAAAAAAAAATCCCAACTGTCTCTTTAGTAGAAATAGACAAACAGATCCTAAAATTCACATGGAATTGTAAGAGATGCCAAACAGTCAAAATAATCTTATAAAGAAGGGCAAAGTTGGAAGACTCACCCTTCCCAATTTCAAAACTTACTACAAAGTGACAGTAATCAAAACAGTGTGCTCCTGGCATCTGGTCTCAATGGAACAGAATTAAGAATCCAGAATAAACCCATACATGTGTGGTCAACTGATTTTCGACAAGGATACCAAGACTGTTCAATGGAGAAAGAAGGTGTCTTCAACAAATAGTGCTAAGACAACTGAATACCAATGCACAGAAGAACATAGTTGGATCCTTACCTAATACCGTATATAAATATTAACTTAAAATAGATCAAAAACTTACATATAAGAGCTAAAATTATTATTGTTGTGACCATTGTGCAATGTACACAAACAATGAATCATCATGTTGTACACCTGAAACTAATATAATATTGTAAATCAATTATACCTCAAGTTAAAAAAAAGAGCGAAAACTATGAGGTTCTTAGGAAAAAACATGACCTTTTTGATTTGGCAAAGGTTTCTTAGATATGATACCAATAGCATGAACAACAACAAAAAAATAGATAAATTGGACTTCATCAAAATTAAAAACTTTGTGCATCATAGGACACTATCAGGGAGTGAAAAAACAAATGATAGAATGGGTAAAAATATTTGCATATCATACATCTGATGAGGGTCTAGTATTCAGAATATATAAATAATGCTTAAAACTCAACAGCAAAGACAAACAACTCAATTTTAAAATGGGCAAAGGACTTGAATATACATTTCTCTAAAGAAGATATACAAATGGCCAACAAGTACATGAAAAGATGCTCAATGTCATTAGTCATTAGGGAAATGCAAATGAAAATCACAATGAGATACCACTTCACAGGCGCTAGGATGGCAACAGTAAAAACAACAGCAACAGCGGAAAATACTGATAGTGTTGACAGGGATGTCAAGAAACTGGAACTCTCGTGCATTGCTGATGGAACCGTAAAATGGTGCAGCTGCTGTGGAAAATAGTTTGGCAGTTTCCTGTAAAGCTAAACATAGAATTACCACATAATCCAGCAATCCTACATCTAGGTACACACTTAAAGAATTGAAAACAAGTGTTCAACAAAAGCTTGTAAATGAATGTTCATCACAGCACTATTCACAATAGCCAAAAAGTGGAAACAATCCAAATGCCCATCTACAGATGAATGAATAAACAAAATGTATTCATACAATTGAATATTATCCAGCCATAAGAGGAATAAAGTACTGATACCTGTGACAACATGGCTGAACTTTGAAAACAGTATGCTAAGAAAAAGCCAGACACAAAAGGCTACATATTGTATGATTCCATTTACATGAAATATCCAGGATTCCAGGTGAATCCATAGAGTCAGAAAATAGGTTAGTCATTGCCAAGGACTGTGGGTAGGAGAAAATGGGGGGTGACTGCTTAATGGGTACAGGGTTTTCTTTTGTAGTGATGAATACTTTCTGGAACTAGACAGTCGTAATGACTGCACAACATTATAAATGTACTAAATACCGCTGAATTGTGTGTGCACTTTGGTGAATTTTATATGTATTTTACCACAATTTTAAACTTATTTTTAATTTCTAAAAAAATCATTTGCATGATATAATAAAGTCTCATATCATAAAAGGCAGAAGAGGAAACTGCAGTAAAGTTAATTTATCAAAGGTTAGCATCTGAATTATTGATAAAGATTTGACAGAAAGGTATAGGATCAATCTCCAAAGTTATCAGGCTCAGTGGTCAAAAGTGATGCACAGATTATATACCAAGATATAATTATAGTATAATTCCTCACATAAAAATGGACAGGCCACCAGAAAGTAAATGCCTATTAAAACGCCCTTAAGGAATCATTATATTCTAAATGCCTTACAAAAGAGCTAAAAAGCAAATGTGGCCAGGCCTTAGGGAAATAAATAAATGTAAACATCTCTAGTGACATTGTGAAACTGTTCTAGAGAACAATCTGACATTATGTAACAGGAGCTATAAAGTTAGTCAAGTACTTTGACCTAATAAATTCAGTTAGGGGACTACACTTTTAAAGGAATACCCAAAGTAGGAGAAGCAGGAAATAATTTGAAAAAAACATATTCATTATCATGACATCTAACATAAGAAAATATGAAATAATTTAAATAATCAAAGAGTAGAGCTAAATGAACTATTATTATTGCCTAAACACAATAGAATATATGCATATGTCTATGTGTGTATATATGTATATATGTATATTTTTAAATGACAACTACATAACTATTTGATAGATTAAAACGCATGTAAGAAATAATGCCAAAGTAAATCACAAAATAGTGCTCACATTGATTTCAACTCTATATATACACTCCGAAAAGAATTCGGAGTAAGATTTTAAAACTCAATAGGCTCTTTTAAAAATAAATTGTAGGGAATTCCCTGGTGATCCAGTGGTTAGGACTCCATGCTTCCACTGCAGGGGGCATGGGTTTGATCCCTGGTTGGGGAACTAGGAACCCACATGCCACACGGCACAGCCAAAAAAAAAACTTGTGAAAGTAATAATTTCCTGGTGATCATTTTCCAATCACATTCTTTACCCAAAGACTGGTTTAAAAAAAGAGAGGTAAGACAACAATAACAATTTTTATAGAATAAACTATAAGTAGAAGAAAATCTTAAGTGATCATATTAAGATATTTTATCTTAGTAAGATTCTGACCTTACTATAAACCTCTTTTTGTTGAGATAAAAGTTTTGAAGCCAACTCCCCAACAAGATTTGGAGGAAATATTTTTTCACTGTATTTAAAATGTTAACCATATTCTTGTAAATAAAAACATTTTTTATATAATACTTCAGTCAAGATACATGGATATGCTTTAAAATGTCAAGGAAGGAAAGTCAATTAAATGTATACAAACTATATATTCATATAGATGCAGAAATATGAATAACTGTCATAAGACCAATTTAAAAATGTAACACTGTGCAGTTATCACAGTACAAACAACCTATGTACAAGTAAATGCCTAAACACTGCTCTGAAGAGTTGTTGCCATAGAAGCCATCATTAAAAGTAAACAAAAGCAAACTGGAGCTTTCAGACATTCTGTCTATTCAGAAGTTGAAGGGAAGAAGCCTTAAAAAGCAGAAGCAGTGAAAAGTACAGTTTAAGAGAGCTGGTCTAAGAGCCACTGTCCTGTCCCCAATTCTGTCTACTACCGGAATTTTTTCTTATACATCTTGAAAATCTACCAATTAGAAAATTATGCAGATTAACAGGTATTGTCCATTTATCATAATCAATACCTCTGAAACAATTAAGCAGTCAAACATTATTATACAGTATTATGAAGTTGTTCAATTTCTTTCACTTCTAACACCTAAATGAAGCAAATTGCAATTGGAGGAAATGGAAAAGGAAACAGCATTGAACTTTCTACCATGGCAGTCTTTATTTCTTCCAGAACTCATTTTTCAAAACTCTTTATCTTCCCTCCTTTCTAATCAAAGTTTTCATATAGTAGCCTAACAAAATATATCTTCTCTCACTTCTCAGAAGAATTTTACATCCATAAGAACTAACAGCATTTTAAAAAATCAACTCACCTGAAATTTATTTTTTAACACTGGAGAACAAGAGAAGTTTTTGAAAGTGTTCTTTAAAATATCTCTATTTAAAACCTAATTTTCTTTTAAATTTTACAACCGTCATACTTTCTCTTTATATGTATATAACTTTCATTATACATCCATTAGTTGGAGATTATAATAATGAAGACCTTAATTCAGACTTGTAAATAAATATATTATATTTAAAGAAATATTTTCAGCATAATATTCATCAACTGATTCTTACTTTGCTTCAATTTATGGAGATCACCGGCTCGATCCTTGGTAGCCTGCTTTAGAATATCTGCTTGAATTCTGGGCTCACTCTCCAAGTTAGGGCCTGGAATTAAATGTTGAAGAGGATTGGAAGGGTTCTGTTTTGAAGTTCTGGGGTTTCCATTGTAGTTTACATGAGAATCTATGGCATAAAAACATCAAATTAAGGTCATATTTTGCAGAAGAATTTCATAAGACCTGCTTGAGAAAAGGTAAGACACACTGTTATCTGATACTGGGTAGTCGGGTAGCTTTTTTTTAAAGCTTTATTTTATCTCTTTAATCAAATCTTATAACCAATGTGATTTTAGTTGTGTGAAGTTTACTAATCATTCCCAGGTGGGTATCTTTAGTATTGATTATAAACCTATTCATCAATGGAATATATATCAATAGTAGAAACCCAAAGATTAAAATGGCAGTGATACCTGTAACTTTTCTTCCCTCCAAATTCTATACTGCTGTCAGAAATCTCCAAAATCCAATAAGGCTTATAGAATTTCTAATCTTGAAGTCATTTTCATCTACACAGCGACACAACTGTTAACTCTTGATTCTTTCTTATTAGCATCTCCTGGATATAACTTTTCTTCCCCCCACCTCCCTTTTTAACTCATCAGAGCCTCAATTTAGATCTTTATTACAATTAATTTTAATCATATCAATTCTCATTTTAGGGGAACATTTCTGTAAATTTGAGTAGGTATTCAGTAGAAAACACACAGGTAAGTGCAGAGGAGGGAGTTTAATACAGGTGGATCTCATTTTATAAAAGGCCTCTGTGAGATAAACTTGAACACATTTTGGAGAAGGTAAATACATATATACTGGTAGTGATGAAAGGGAACGTACTCCAGAGTGGCAGAACAAATAATTCTTCCACTCTTAATAGTGCATTAGAAAAAGTTCATTTTGTAATGACTTCTCCCTGAGCTTTTATCAGTCATTTGATAATATACAAAGTTAACTAGAATAATGAATGATACTTCACTGTGCTGCTAAATGACATGTTTTATTCACTATGTAACAATACATGGCCAGAAAATTGATTTTCAAATGGAATTTTAAGAATAAGACTTCATACCTGGAACCATATTTGGGGAGAGAGGTTGTCCAGTTGGAAGATGGGAGATTACTTGATGACTTTCATATTGAGAAAAGGAAACAGGGGGTTTCTTTAAAGCTAAAAGAAAAAACAGATCCATATTATTCCCCATGATATTATGGTTTCTAAATACCAACCACCATGAATCTGTTTACATTGCACTAATACTATGATGCTTACTCTAATTTTGTAATCCTTATAGTTGGTATATTAACTAATTAATTTATGGTTACTAATTGATACATTGCACCATCCATCACAGATTTTGATGATCAATAAATCTGATCAGAATACAAGAGAGGAATTCTGTCTTGTTCATCACTATATCCCCAATACCTAGAATAGTGCCTGGCATATAACAGGAGCTCAACTAAAATTTGATGAATGAATAAATAAATGAATCTCTTCAGATACAGTGAGACCTTTTTATATGGATAGTATAAATAAAAATTGACATTTATAGATTAGGCAAAGCTATGAGAATATGCTACTCTAAGTTGCTCAGATTTTAAATAAAAACTAAGTATGATTGATTCAACAAGTTCAGATTTTATTTTTGAAAAGGGAATTTGAAGTTTTGTACAAAAAGCTTTACTAGCCAAGATGTACTTACTTAGAGTTGGGACTTTCTTCTCCCTTAAGAAATAAAGGCAACAGGGAAAGAGATCATTTTTCACTCACTCCACTGCAACCTTGGGCAGCTTAATGTGACAGAAAGGCAGAGAGCAAGAAGGAAACTAGAGAGAAGGCAAACAGATAAAGAGAAAAAAAATGGAGAGCCCATCTATAAGATATGGTTAGTGGCACATTTTACTCTTCTAAAACTTTGGTGTGGCAAACACGATCTTTGTGACCCCATTTCATTATATTTTTCCTAGGCACAGAGGAAGATCAGCCTTCCTTACTTTTATGTGCCACGAAACTGGGTTCTAACCATAAGAATGTAAGTGAAACAGAATGAGCCACTTCCAACTATGCCAATAAAATCTTCTGTGCAAATCACCTATAATCTCTCTTCCCTTCTGTCACAAATTGGGAGGCTACATATGAAGATGGTGGCATCAAATAATGGAAGAGGACACTGCTTAGAGAGAGCTGCAAAGAGAATCATGCAACCTGCATCAGTCTGTAATGTGAACAATAAATGAAACTTTATTGCTTTAAGCAATTGCAATTTGGGGATTATTTGTTAATACGTAACAGCCTCATCAGTCCTAACTAGTATACTTGGGTTATTTTTATAATCCTCAAGGTTTATTCTGGTGACTGTATTTCATTTATTATTACATAGATTTCTAAACTTAAGGACACAAGAAGTTTAAAATTCACTCTAAGAGAGCAATCCATTCAAATTTACAGAAAGTTGAGGTTTTCTATATGTTACTGTGTTCCCCCATTTCCTTGTTTGTATTGCCAGCTACAATGCCCAACACCCACCACTGCACATAAGACAGCTAAATAACAATCAGCTAACATCTTTAAAGAGCAGTACTTTCCCAGGTTTAACACCATTTTGATTTGTTAACAGACTCTGAGGACAACTAAGCATCTGGTAGATATACTGGAAAGAGAAGTCAGTCACAATGTACAAACTTGTGGATTGCTGTTGGACCCTAGCTGGCTCCAGTACTATATAAACCAAAAGACAAGAGAGAGTACTTTCAATACTAAACAATAAGTGATCATACATGTTCTTAGCTTTATTTAATAATGCCTCCTGCCCAAGAACAAGGTGACTATTCAGAGGCAAAACTATGAAGATTTAGATAGGTAGAAAAAGCTGGATTAAAAAGAGCCTTTATATACGGGTTCGATCCCTGGTTGGGCAACTAAGATCCTACGTGCCATGTGGTGCAGCCAAAAAAAAAAAAAAAGAAGGAGCCTTTATAAAACATCCAGAGGCGTTTAGAACTGAGATACAGGCATACCTTTGATATTGCAGGTTCAGTTCTAGACCACTGCAATAAAGTGAATATCATGATAAAGCGAGTTGCATGCATTTTTTTGGTTTCCCAGTGCATATAAAAGTTATGTTTACACTATACAGTAGTCTATTAAGTGTACAGTAGAATTATGTCTAAAAAAACAATGTATACTCACCTTAATTTAAAAATACTTCACTGTTAAAAAATACTAAACATTACCTGAGCCTTTAGCAAGTCGTAATCTTTTTGTTGGTGGAAGGTTTGAAATATTGCAAGAATTACCGAAATGTGACACAGAGACAATGAAAAGAGCAAATGTTGTTGGGTAAATGGCACTGATAGATTTGTTTGACACAGGATTGCCACAAACCTTCAATTTGTAAAAAACACGATCTGTGAAGTACTGTAAAGCTAAGCACAATAAAACACGGCGTGTCTGTAGTAGAAACTATACAGTCAAGCCTTGACATCCATGGGTGACTGGTTCCAGGACACCCGACCCCACCCCCATGCTCAAGTCCCTTAGTCAGTCCTCCTTATCCATGGTTCTGCATCTGAGGATTCAAACAACCACAGAGTGCAAATGTAGTATACAATCTGAGGCTGGTTGAATCCACCAAGGAGGAACCTGAGGACGTGACTGTGGTAATATGGAGCCTTATAAGTTTCACGTGAATTACTACATTTCTGTAAAAATTTAGAAAAATAGAGAACCAGAAAGAAATTTAAAATGAGCTGTAATTTCACCACTTAAAGATAACCACTGCACCATTTCAAGATTAGCGGTTTTGTTTGTTTTTTTCTGTACATTATACCATATACCTTAAACAAAATTAGAATACCATCATATATATTATTTTATAATATGATTTTTAATTTAATATTTTGTATACATTTTTCTATGTCATCCCATTTTCTTCTACAACATTCCTAAATGGTAGTACTGAATCAAAACTTCCAACTTACTAGGTTTGGCTAGAAAGATCTGGGTAAAGAATTGCCACAAGGACTTTAGAGTGCCATAAACTGCATCAAGTAAGCTAGTTGGTGGATAGACTTTTACTACTTAGGAAAAAGTAATGTGTGTTCTGTAAACACTTTGGTTTCTATGCTTTCACTGTGACTTTTTTATTTTCCTAGAAAAGTTCCTTTAAAAAAAACTCCAGCCTTTTTTTTGTTGAACTAAGGGGAGAGGTGATTTATTTATATCCAGGACAAGACAGAGGCTATCCCAGGAGCCAGAATTAATAGTTACAGTTAGTGGTACCAAAACAAATGAAGATCCAGAAAATCACTAGTGGACTTGGACACAAACTAAGACTGCTAATCTTGCTCTCCAATTTTGGATAGGATTCTTCAGACTTTTTTTCTATACACATACAAGTATTAATTTTTCCTCCACAAAAATGAGATTATATTGTACGTACTTCCTTGTAACCTGCTTTTTTCATTAAAATAATCATAGGTATATTGGGAATTCCCTGGAAACCCAGTGGTTAGGACTCTGCACTTTCATTGCCGAGGGCCCAGGTTCAATCCCTGGTTGGGGAACTAAGATCCCACAAGCCACATGGTGCGGCCAAAAAAAAAAAAAAAAATCATAGATATATGTATGTTAATAAAAACAGCTCAACACTATCTTTTTTTAATGACTACATATCACATTTATGGATAGAACACATTTAATGAACTAATAAGCTTACCTATAACATTTATATGGTTTTCAATTTATCATTATAAATAATTTTATGGTGAGCATTTTTGTAACTACATGATAGAGTGAATTCTGAGGGAAGTACTAAACACTAGGTCAATGACTATGTGTACTTCTTAAACAAATTAAGAGAAACTAAATAAATGTGAGCTCAAAGACAACTGAAGTCTGGGAAAGAATTAGACACTGAAAAGAATGCAAACAATTATGTATGATATTAAAGTTATGATTTGTGATATATTTTACTCAGGTCCTCTCCATTGACGACCACTGAGAGCCAGGGGAAAACATACAAGTCAACAGAGAATAGCATGCTGCTATCAGATAATATCATTAATAACGAGGCTGTTAAAATATATATCATTGATAAAGCCATTATTAAGGAAAATTACCAAACATAAAATGGTAAAACCTATTTAACATAAAGACAAAATACTGGATACATTAGAGCACATAGCTTTTATCCTACCACTATGATACTGGGTTTTGTCTTTTTTATAAAGGAGAGCTATCAAATTTGGAAATTCAATCTTTCAGCAATACTTATTAAGTGTGCACTATATGCTAAGCACTGTTCTAAAAAGCTGGAGATTCAGCAGTGGACAAAACAGACCAAGTTATGTAACAACAAGTAAATTTAAAAGTATATACATGGGGTGACCCAACACTTGAGCCTGCCTGGGCTCTTTGGTGGGGCTGGTGGCAGACTCTGGGAGGGCTCATGCCAGGGGGTGCTTCCCGGAACTTCTGCTGCCGGTCTCCTTGTCCTCACGGTGAGCCACGGCCGCCCCCCACCTCTGCAGGAGACCCTCCAACACTAGCAGATTCCACATATAAGCGATATATGATAGTTGTCTCTCCGTGCCTGAGTTGCTTCACTTAGTATGATAGTCTCCGGGTCCATCCATGTTACTGCAAATGGTATTATTTCTTTCTTTTTAATGGCTGAATAATATTCCATTGGTATGTACCACATCTGCTTTGTCCATTCGTCTGTCAGTGGACATTTGGGTTGCTTCCATGTCTTGGCTATTGTGAATGACGCCGCAGTGAACACTGGGGTGCATGTATCCTTTCGAACCATGTTTTTCTCTGGGTGTGTGCCCAGGAGTGGGATTGTTGGATCGTATGGTAGCTCTAGTTTTGGTTTTTGGGGGAACCTCCATACTGTTCTCCATACTGGCTGTACCAATTTACATTCTCACCAACAGCATAGGAGGGTTCCCTTCTCTCCACACCTTCTCCAGCATTTGTTGTTTGTAGACTTTTTGATGATGGCCGTTCTGACCGGTGTGGGGTGATAACTCACTGTCGTTTTGATTTGCATTTCTCTAATGATTGGTGATGTTGAGCATCTTTTCATGTTAAAGGCAATATATTTTTAACTATATTCACCAGATCTAATCAGCCCTTGATTTATTTCTATTGTATTAAAATGCTACTTTACACTTGAAACTAATATAATATTATAAATCAACCACATTTCAATAAATAAATAAATTAATTAAATGTTACATTTTAAAAAAGTATGTACAGAATATAATATAAATGTCAGAGTGAAAATGTTATCCATAAAGTAAAACAGGGACGTGTGATAGAGAGTAGTGGGACATTCTATTTTAGTTGGTTGGTCAGGGGAGGCATTTCTGAAGAAGACGTATTTGAGCAGAGGTATGAATGAAACGTGGAGGAAGACTATTCAGGCAGAGACCAGTAAGTACAAAGGCCTTGAGACAGGAACATGCACAGCATATCTGAGG
The DNA here is from genome assembly GCF_026419965.1 of Kogia breviceps. NCBI lineage: Eukaryota > Metazoa > Chordata > Mammalia > Artiodactyla > Physeteridae > Kogia > Kogia breviceps. The sequence goes on along the minus strand of NC_081312.1, from coordinate 88,007,818 downwards.
AAATGCAAAGAAAGCAGTGAGGGGAAAGCATAGAAATGAAGTCAGAGAGGAGAGAAGGGCCCATATTAGAGACAACGAACAACAAAAAATGTTAGGATAGGTAGTTAGGGGGCTGAGGGCTGGTACTAAATTGGTAATTCCAAAGGAAGCAGTAATAGTACTAATTATAATAATAGTAGCTCCCACTTTCTGAATACTTAGTATGAATTAGGCAATAATCTCATGTCACTCTCAAATCTATCTGAGATAGATATCCCCTTTCACAGATGAGGAACTGAAACTCATGACAGTAGAGATGAGACATACCTCTCATTTGACTTAAAAATTCAAAGTAGTCATTTCTGGAGAACCTGGCTGATATGCTTACAAAAGGTAATAGGAAGTTTAGGGTTAATCCTCCTCAACTTCTCTATTAGCCCTCAGCTGCAGCCTTTACCCTGAGAACCAAAAAAGAAGTATCCTTGCCTTTCACTCTCATTTTCTTATTTCAGTGACAGCTACAATCTTTAAAATGTTCACATTCCTAGTTTTCTGCCTTACAGGGCTTCACAATCCAGTGCCTGTGACGATGGAGGAGGAATATGGCATTAGTAAACAGTGGTGCTCAAATCTGGCAACACTTCAGTTTTACAGATAACACCCTGGACATACTGAACATCGGGATGGTACCTAGGTATCTGTATTTATTAAAAGCTCCAAAGGTGGTTCTGTTGCACAGCTAAGAAAATAAAAGATAGAATAAAAAGCATGGGCTTTAGAGTTAGGCCAGGGCTCAAATCATAGCTCTGTAATTTATTAACTGTAAGACTTTAGTGCCTAATTTCTTGAAGCCTCAGTCTTCATCTGAAAAATAGGAATAATGCCATCTGCCCTGCATGATCAATGTGTGGAATAAGTGAGAATATTTGCTAACAGACTATGATAAATGCCTAGAAAATAGTAGGTGTTCAACATATACTAAGTATTTAGAGTTGTCAAAGTTAAGCATTTATCACTAAAATGAAAAAAAAATCAAAGATTCAGGTTGAGGAAACAAAAACATTTAAATGTAAAACTACCAGCCCTAACCAATTTATTGAGCCTCCTGATTACACAGTTTGCTCACACTTAGGAATCCTGATGAATGTTTACTTATAGTAATGTTTTTGGAAGTTCACAAAACTCTGATCAGTAATTACCCATTAAAATAGTAATCATTCAGAAGCATGAACACTCAATACAAAACAATGATGTAACATTCTTATGTTATTTTGTTCTGCATACATAAACAGATGTAACATGCTTGTAACTGCTCAAATATTGACCAGTAGAGCCATCTCAGCCCTCTAAGAAATACAGGTACATGTCTATAGAGACCATTAAAATGATGTTTTCATATGGCTCCTAAGACCTGGTCTGTGAACTGAAATTCCTTCATACTTAAAAATCCATTTATATAATTTAAAAAGAATAACATGGACTTCCAATGCTAGCCATGACATAATAACCAGTACTGGACTTACCCTCTCTCACATCCTAAACAATTTTTAATATGGACAAAATAGATAAAGCATTGGACAACCAGAGTACAAGACCAATTCTTGAAAGAAGTCATATACATGAGATGAACAGTCTCAGTGAGCAGAGGAAGCAGATTGGGCTGCTGAGGTGGCTGGAACTTGTAGGAGAGAATACTATAGAAAAAGGAGCTGTGTGAAATGGGGGACAGAAATCTGCATGGATAGTCCCCTTGGGTCTCTGGCCAAGACCTGGGCTGTGTATACATAGAGTGAGACTCTATGGGGCCTAACACACAGCACCTGCTGCAGGGCTGAGAGCTGAACAAAAAAAACAGAGGTCATGTAGCACTTGGAGATGACTGGATCTCTGGCCCACAGTACAGAATCTTCACTGAGCATCTTGGGCATTCAAATGAAATGCTAGAAGTCTACTTTAAAAGAAGGGATCACACCTTAGAGTTAAGGGCCATGTCCTCAGACTAAGAACAAAATCAACACTGACCTGCCCAAACAAAGCATAAAACCAAGCCTAACAGAATCAAGAAGATCCACCAGTAATTTAACTGTCTGCAAGAAAAAAACTCAGCACCCTTTAAAAGAAGACAACAAAATCCATTCATACAGTACAAAATAAAGTTATTAAGCATATAAAGAAACAGGTAATACCACCCATAATCAAGAAAAAAAGCAATCAACAGAAACAGACTCAAAAATGATCCATTTGTATAAACTAGCAAACAAGGACTGGTAAACAACTGTTTTACACACACACATACACACACACAAAGATTTAAAGGGAAAGATAGGGATATCCAACAGAGAAGTGGAAACTAAAACAAGAACCAAATGGAAATTCTAGAGCTGAAAATACATCTGAAATGAAAACTACACTAGATGGGTTCTGAATAGCAGTCTAAACACTGCAGAAAAATGGGTCAATGAACTTGAAGACAAATCAAAGACATTAAAAAAATTAAAAGAGAAAAATTATTGTAAAAAAATGAACAAAAACTTCAGTGACATGTGGGACAATATCAAGCAGTTTGCGATGCATGTACTTTGAGTCTTAGGGAAAAAAATAGGGCAGAAAAATTTCTAAATAATATTTGAGGGCTTCCCTGGTGGCGCAGTGGTTGAGAATCCGCCTGCCGATGCAGGGGACACGGGTTCGTGCCCCGGTCCGGGAAGATCCCACATGCCGCGGAGCGGCTGGGTCTGCGAGCCATGGCCGCTGAGCCTGTGCTCCGCAACGGGAGAGGCCACAACAGTGAGAGGCCCGCGTACCACACACACACACACACAAATAAAAAAAAAAAAAATAATAATAATATTTGAATTTGAATAAAAGCTGAAAATTCACCAAATTTGGTGAAAAATATCACCCCCCAGATTAAATAACCTCAGGGAATTCCAAGCAGGATAAGTACAAAGAAAAACGAGACTAAGGTACACCTTAGTCAAACTGATAAAAATGAAAGCTAAAGAGAAAAATTTTAAAGCAGTTAGAGAAAACGAATACACACTAATACAAAAGCACAACAAAAAGAATAACAAGTTGACTTAGAATCATTGTTGGCTAGAAGGCAGTGGAATTGCATCTTTAAAGCGCTAAAAGAAAAAAAACAACCACCATACTTCTATATCCAGTAAAAATATCCCTCAAAATGAGTATGAAATAAAAATGTTTTCAGATAAACAAGAGTTGGAAAAATTTGTTGCTAGAAGACCTGCATTTCAAGAAATGCTAAAGGAAGTTCTTCAAGCTGAAGGGAAAATGATAATCAAGATAGAAATTAGAATCCATGGGAAGGAATAATGAGCACTGTTTAAGTGATAAGTATGTGGTAAATATAAGAGATCATAATGTTTTCTTCTCCCATTTTCTTAAAAGGTTTTTAAAAAAATTCATTTATTTATAATTTTGGCTGCCTTAGGTCTTTGTTGCTGCGCGCGGGCTTTTCTCTAGTTGCAGCGAGTGGGGGCTACTCTTCGTCACGGTGCACGGGTTTCTCATTGCGGTGGCTTCTCTTGTGGCAGAGCACGGGCTCTAGGCACGCAGGCTTCAGTAGTTGTGGCTTGCGGGCTCTAGAGCACAGGCTCAGTAGTTGTGGTGCACGGGCTTAATTGCTCTGCGGCATGTGGGATCTTCCCGGACCAGGGCATGAACCCATGTCCCCCGCATTGGCAGGCAGATTCTTAACCACTGCACCACCAGGGAAGCCCTGAAAAGGTTTTTTAAACCAAAGTAATAATGAAAACACTGGGATTTTTAACATATAGAAATATCATATATGATAACAACCACACAAAGGCTGAGGCAAAGTAAATGGAATTATATCTCTGTAAGGTTCTAACATTTTACATGAAGTAGTACAATACTATTTCTAAGTATACCATGATACGTATAGGATGCATATAGTAATCCCTAGAATAACCACTAAAACACAATACTTTAGAAGTGTAGTTTTTAAAAAGAGAGAAACAGGTACCAATTAAACCCTCAAACTCACTGAGTCCTATTCTATTCTATTCTCCCTGGATGATACCTACTGGTTCAAGGCTATTTTGATTCCTTTTTTCTTAATTGTAGCCAATATAAATTGTGGCCCCATAAAACATGACAGTGAAGGAAATGTCTTTCATTTATAAACCAAATGTATCATTAGAAGTTTATGTAATTATGTACCTTTAGTAGCAGTTTCCAGGAATATGTACAATTTGATATTGTGCTAGTATTTCTCCCCTACAACAACAATAAAAATGCCCAATTTTACCTGATTTGCTTCTTCTATAACAGGGATCTTTGAAAACTTTTTCTTAAAGGGCTAGATATTGAATATTTTAAGCTTGTAGTCCATACTTAACTCTGCTGTTCTAGCACAAAAGCAGTCATTGACAATACACAACAAATGAGCGTGGTAATGTTTCAGTAAAACTATTTATTAAAACAGGCAACCAAACTGTAGTTTGCCAATTTCTTTTTACAAGATGCCTAAACGTCTACTTACAATGATTTAGTTTGTTAAAATATTTTAATGTATTTTTATAAATTTAGATAATATTTCCTCTAAAAGCTCTAAACTTTAGAGAAAGAATCTTTGCCCCCCCCAAAAAAGATTAACTACACTGCTTCTTTAAAACATAATCTTCTGGGCTTCCCTGGTGGCGCAGTGGTTGAGAATCCGCCTGCCGATGCAGGAGACACGGGTTCGTGCCCTGGTCTGGGAAGATCCCACATGCCGCGGAGCGGCTGGGCCCGTGAGCCATGGCCGCTGAGCCTGCGCGTCCGGAGCCTGTGCTCCGCAATGGGAGAGGCCACAACAGTGAGAGGCCCGCGTACCACACACACAACAACAACAACAACAAAAAACCACATAATCTTCTTTTTTCTCCTCTCAAATATCACTGTAATCTCTCTTTAATTTTTTAAAAAATATTTATTTTTGAATAGGTATTTAATAAAATTACCTTATAAAATTTTGAAACCAACATTCAAAAGGTTATATAATGAAAAGTCCCCTTTTCATCTCTATCCTCAGTCTTCTTCCCCAGAAACAAACCCTATTACCAGTTTCAATTAGAGCAGCACTATCCAATAGGACTTTTTGCAATGATGGAAACGTTCTATATCTGTGCTGTCCAATATAATAGCCAGTAGCCACGGTGACTATTAAGTCCTTGAAGTGTGGCTAGTTCGACCAAGGAACTGAAATTTTAGTTTTATTTAAGTTTAATGAATTTAAATAGCTACATGTGACCAGCGGCTAATGTACTGATATTAGGCAGTGCAGATCTAGAGAATCCTCTGAGAGCAGTGGTTTTCTAGGTTGGCTACATAATACAATCACTTAAGAAGCATTTAAACATTCAGAGCCCTAGCCGCAACTCAGATCAGATATATTAAAATCTCTGGAGTGGGACTCAGGCATTGTTTTTTTTTTGTTTTTTTCATTTTTAACTCCCCAGTGATTCCAATATATGGCCAAGGTAGAAAACTTCTGTTCTAGAAAATTAATTATCTTATAAATAGAGTAGCTCTACCTAGAAAGAAAACCAAACTTTTAGAAAACCAAAAAGGTTTTCTTTATAAATTATTAATTATAAAAGAACTTCTGACTGCTTAGGTACATAAAAACCTTTTTTATCTTTATGAAGTTTTCCCCAAAATAAATCATTAGAGGCAATTTTTACTGAGATTGACTAGATCTTAAAAGTAGAAAGAAGTTTCCAAGTAAGAAATAAGATTTTCCTCTCTGTTGATATGCATGATATGGAAAAGGTATTTGCATTACATACTATTAAGGAACTCTTAAAAATCAATAAGGAAGGGCTTCCTTGGTGGCGCAGTGGTTGAGAGTCCGCCTGCCGATGCAGGGGAAACGGATTCGTGCCCCGGTCTGGGAAGATCCCACACGCCGCGGAGCGGCTAGGCCCATGAGCCATGGCCATTAAGCCTGGGCGTCCGGAGCCTGTGCTCTGCAACGGGAGAGGCCACAACAGTGAGAGGCCCGCGTACCCCCGCCCCCCCCCAAAAAAAAAAAAAAAGAATCACTGGATAATTTCATTGCCTTATAAACAAATCATGCTCATCCTTACTCTTTATTTTTAAACTCATGTTCTTGCTCTTGTCCCGACCTATATTTCAAGCGAATATACTGTGAATTGGAAACTCAAAAGAATATAATAGATATGAAAGAATTTGAGAAGATAAAAAAACTATACAAATGAAAGGACTAATACTTCATGCATTTGGACCTCAGACACTCAGCAATTTCAGCCACATACAATGAGCTATAACCACAGAAGTGATCACAGAGATTGAAAAGGAATAAAAACAGCTAAGAAGGACCAAAGATGTGCTGTTTCTTCCTATTTTCCACCATAATATATTATAGTCAGCAGGGAGGAGTACCTATGATAGCCAAGAAAAATAGAAAAAAACTGAATATGATTAGGATAGCAGCAGTGATACAGACCAAGTGGAAATGGGCAAGAAGTAGACACATTAATGGAGAAAAGGATATACACTGAATAGAAGTAGCCATAAAACAAGGGAAAAAAGTGAATAAGCTATTTAAAGTGTAGGGTGATTAACTGAAAAGAAACGCCAAGTCCTAGAAACCTATATAAGGGTATTACTATGCCATATTAAAGCCCATCAACAACACAGAAATCTAGGAACATTTAGCCTGAAATAAATAAGCCACACATACTTTTGGTAAACATAAATAACTCTAACATAGCATAACTGTCATGAGAAATAACTCTGAGTCATCAAGAAAAAGTTCAAATATGTTTGACACTTTTTTGTTTGTTTGTTTGTTTTTTGTTTGTTTTTGCAGTATGTGGGCCTCTCACTGTTGTGGCCTCTCCCGTTACGGAGCACAGGCTCCAGACACACAGGCTCAGCGGCCATGGCTCACAGGCCTAGCTGCTCCACAGCATGTGGGATCTTCCCAGACCGGGGCACGAACCCATATCCCCTGCATTGGCAGGCAGACTCTCAACCACTATGCCACCAGGGAAGCCCAGATGCTTTTTTTTTTAATGCTTGACTCTTAAGGCAAAAACAAGTACTTTATACATTTTAGCAAAATTTTTCATAAAAATATATCCAAAACAATTATATCTTGGCAACTAATGGGGAGTTAGTTAACTGGAAATATCAATCATCCAGATATCTGTGACTTTTCTTAGGTGTTACTCAGAAAAATAATAGTCACATGATGGGCTTCCCTGGTGGTGCAGCGGTTAAGAATCCGCCTGCCAGTGCAGGGGACACAGGTTCAATCCCTGATCCGGGAAGATCCCACATGCCGTGGAGCAACTAAGCCTGTGCACCACAACTACTGAGCCTGCGCTCTTGAGCCACCCGCGAGCCACAACTACTGAGTCCATGTGCCACAACTACTGAAGCCTGCATGCCTAGAGCCCGTGCTCTGCAACAAGAGAAGCCACCGCAATAAGAAGTTCATGCACTGCAATGAAGAATAGCCCCAACTCGCCACAACTAGAGAAAGCCCATGCGTGGCAACGAAGACCCAATGCAGCCAAAAATAAATAAATAAATAAATAAATTTATTAAAAATAAAAACAATAGTCACATGAAAAATAACATGATCACTTCAGTTAAATATTCTAATAACTTTTACTTACCAATGGGAAGATCTTCAGCTTTTGCAAGGTCATTCTCTTCTATTCCAGGCATTCCTGCATCACCACTTCGTTTGATTTGTTCTGCCCAAGTAACAGTAACAAAAAATATAATTTTATATTTTTCATTACATAAATTGAAAGTATTTTGAAGGAATGTAACAATCAGTTTGTAGAGCAATAGGCTATATCAAATGAATATCTTTATATCTTGCTTTGGACATAGTTGTAACTCTATAAACTTACTGTTTTTTCTTCTCTATTAAAGGATCTAAATTTGAAACAGACACCTAATCATAATGTAAGTAAAATCAAACAATATTCTTTATGTATTCTTTATGATTCAGTAATCCACTTCAAAATGAGAAAAGTCAATATCCTGTTAACACAAAATAGTAGTAATACCTTTCCCATGTGGAATATGATTGCTTGAGGGTTCTTCATGCTTGCCTGCAGCACTCTCAGCAACTTTTGGAATGTTTTTAGGTACTGCATGATGGTTTATATGCAATTCATTTCCATCTTTTGATTCAAACTTGTGGGCCTCTTGCTGTTAGATTAAGATTTGGTAACAGTAAGTATTTTTCTGTTTAACATGTGAAACTACTGACACAACTATTAACTTAATATTCTGAAACAGTTCATTTTTTTTGAAATACATACCATGGGTCTAAATTCTAAACACTTAGAGATGTGGGATATATTATTTTCTGTTCAGTTTTTATACCTGATATGAAGTCAGAGAATAAGTAATATTTTTTAAAAGTCTCTATCATCAATGGCCTAAAATTTTAGGCAGAGATAATTCTCTTTGGCTATGCTGATAATTCTTTTTGGTGATTCTGTGGGAAGACAGTCTTGCTGAGCACTGTAGGTTGCTGTGGAGGCCTACAGTTTGGCACAGTGCTGGGTGCTGTGGGTAGAGTGGATTCTGTATAGGCACATGTTGTAATCGAGCAGGATAGCAGAGAGCAGGAGGTTGGCACACAGGTACCCCCTCAAGTGTGATAGATGGCTATTGACATTGTCAGGCTTTTCCCCAAGTAGAAACAGCAAGGGTGGAAAACAGGCAAACTTCTTCCCAAGTGCACTGGCCACTCAAGCATAGGAAGGAATGGCAGAACAATGCACAAGTCAGTGCTCCCTGTAACCTGCTTCAACTAACCATATCTCCTCCTTGGAACCTTGAATCTTCAGGTTTATTATTAGGTCTGACTCAATTCTGTGGTGGACCAGTTTTCTCTTTTATATTGGTTGAGTAGCCTCAGTGGAAAACTGGGAGAGGCAAGGAGTCAAGTACACATGCTTGGGTTGCCGTACTAATATTTAATGCATAATAATATTAACATTAAATGTTCTGTCAACTCTAAAGCATTATGCAATGCAATCACTGGTAACATTATAAAAAACAATAGTACTAAAAAATCTACAGAAAATCTAGGAGGCAAATTGTAAGAATTTGTCACAATAAAGAAGAAAGGGTGCTTTGACAATCAGGTGTAGGTATTCCAGTGTACCTGGCTGATAAAATCAACAACAAACACTTGCACTGTGTTTCATAGTTTACAAATTGTTTTCAAGTCTATCCTTTGGTGGAGACAAATGAACAGTTTTGGGAAAAACAAAATAAAACTGAGGCTTAAAGAAGTTTAAGCAGCTTGTTCAAGATTACAAAGCTAGAGAAGTGTGGAAAAGGGATTCAAACCAGTCTTTCTCATTCCCACAGTTTTTGGGAACTTGGTAAGCGATAGCCAATTCTGAGAGCTTAATTGCTGATGAGTGAAACGATAAACTGAAATTTCTGAACATGTCAGTATGAAGGCCAAAGGTGAGGTACAACCTGAGCAGCCATCCTGCATCTCTGTGCATTTTTGTTATAATGCTACATCACATAAGGCTACTTCCATAATATTCCACTGCTTTTTGATGTGGATAAAACAAACAATAATAAACAAAACTTAAAAGTCAACAAACTACTGGTCAAAAATACTTTTCCATTTAAAACAGTTAATAAAGATATTGTCCCTTTGATGCATTATTAATGGCAATACCTTTACGTGAATGGACAATATTAAATACTATTAACAAAATAAGATGCGTTTCTAAATGCAGTACTGTTGATTTGGTAAGGGGGCCACCTAACTGTTTTTTTGTTTTTTAATAAATTTATTTGTTTTTTTATTTTTGGCTGTGTTGGGTCTTTGTTGCTGCGCGAGGGCTTTTCTCTACTTGCGGTGCGCGGGCTTCTCGTTGCGGTGGCTTCTCTTGTTGCGGAGCGCAGGCTCTAGATGTGCGGCCTTCAGTAGTTGTGACACGTGGGCTCAGTAGTTGTGGCTAACTGGCTCTAGAGTGCAGGCTCAGTAGCTGTGGCACATGGGCTTAGTTGGTCCGCGGCACATGGGATCTTCCCAGACCAGGGCTCGAACCCATGTCCCCTGCACTGACAGGCGGATTCTTAACCACTGCACCAGCAGGGAAGTCCCTCTAATTGTTTTTTAAATAAACTTCTTACTCTGAAGTAATTTAGATTTATAGAAAAGTAATTACCCATCTCTCAATTTCCCTTAATGTTAACATCACATTAGCACAGTACATTTGCAAAACTAAGAAACCAACATTAGTATATTATTAACTAAACTCCAGACTTTACTTAGATTTCACCACTTTTTCCATTAAGACCTTTTTATGTCCCAGGATCCAATCCAGGATACTACACTGCACTTATTTTATTTTTTAAATTTATTTAATTTATTACTACATTGCATTTAAGTACTCAAGTCTTCTTAGTCTCCCCTGGTTTATAACAATTTATCTTTGTAGCATGAAAGCAATAAACAAATGATTGTGGCTGTGTTCTAATAAAACTGTATTTGTAGACACTAAGATTTGAATTTCTTACAACTTTCCCTTGTCATAAAATATTCTTTTGATTTTTTAACCATTTTTCAATGTAATGACCATTTTTTGCTGATGTGCAGTTAAAAACAGACAGGAGGTTGGATTTAGTTTGCTGACCCCCTCCCCAGAGTAATTTCCAAGACAGGAATGTACTTAGTTAAAAAATAATAATAATCCCTCATACAACTTATGCTTGTTTCATATAGCTTACAGTGGATTTGTTCCTACGAAAAACAACTCAAACCTCACAGAATCAACTAGTTATAGTAGTTGAAGAACAGAGAATGAGGATGAGGAGTAGAATTAGGCAGCTGGTATGTCACCCTAGAAAGGAGAAATTCTCTTAAGCATCTCCATTCCTCCCCACCTTGCTCCATTTAGGGCAGGATAAGTGCAAAGAAGAACTGGAGTAGATATTAGCTAATTAATAATATAAAAATAGCCTAATATAGAAGAGCAGAAAAGGAGAACTACACTTGGCAGGAAAAAGGAAAAAGCTTATATATGTGCTTCTTGGGAGAAGAGAAGAGAGCAAATTCATCCCATTATTTATATACTGGGCTTGTAATAACACAATTGCAACAGCAATCCTCTTGTCCCCTTCCTTCCATGTTCTACTATGCTCCTCTAACCATCCAGTGTCTCAATAATACCTTCTGGCTGCCCTCAATGCCACCAAGGTAGCTCACTCAGGCCTGCCATCTTCCAGCAATCTATCCCCATGTCTCCTCAAGGAAGACTGCAGATAGGCAGCAGCCATTCCACTTTATAGATTAAAAATAAAATGATGCCCTCAATATCATGCTGCAAAATAGTGAAAGAGCAAAGAATGAAAACCTGGTTTCCTTAGCTTCTAGTCCTTTAGATGAGAAGCTGCCAAAGACCAAGAAAAATACTTTTCACTATTCAATCTCTCTTAACTCTAAATCACAAGACTTTATACAAACCACAGCTAGTCAGATTAGATTATAGTGTATAAAAAATGAATGTCCTAATGACTAGTAAACTTCAGACAAATTCCCTCCATTTCTAGCAGAACTTTCATAATATATATCAACTGGAATTGTATGAACTAAAAGAATTTGCCACCCCCAAAATATGAATCAAAATAGTGGCTAGTGTTTCATTTCTGTGTTTTAAGAAAGGAATTCAGAATAACAAAGACTGATAATTAAGGAAAATTTTTCTCAATATTTTTCTATTTCTCAAAAGCATAAAATAGGAAATAATTGATTTTCCAGTAAAATGATCACCCACTTTACAACCTGAGAAATAAATAGCAAAAATTATTTTTTAAAGTCAGGTAAAAGATATTTAGCTCAAAATTAGTTTTAAGAGTTGAGGTTAGGGCTTCCCTGGTGGCGCAGTGGTTGAGAGTCTGCCTGCCAACGCAGAGGACATGGGTTCGAACCCTGGTCTGGGAGGATCCCACATGCCATGGAGCAACTGGGCCTGTGAGCCACAGTTACTGAGCCTGCGCGTCTGGAGCCTGTGCTCTGCAACAAGAGACCGCGATAGTGAGAGGCCCACGCACCGCGAAGAAGAGCGGCCCCCACTTGCCACAACTAGAGAAAGCCCTTGCACAGAAACGAAGACCCAACACAGCCATAAATTAATTAATTTAAAAAAATTCAATACTTAAAAAAAAAATTTAAAAAAAGAGAAAGAGTTGAGGTTATACTTTTGTAAATGTCCAATTTACTCAGCAGTAAAGCCACTGCAAATCACTTTTAGAATTAGGCAGGCTAAAATACTTTAAAATATAATGTTTTATAACAAAAATACAAATTTTAACTTCTAATTTTAAGATTTATAACAAGAACATATTTTGATTTAAGTATTTTTAAAATTTACCTTTTGTTCCTGCAAAAATTGGTCTGCTAACTTTTTAATATTTTCTTCATGCTGTGCTCTTAATTCCTTGATTTGTTGTCCACACTGAAAACTAAATTACAAGTCATTCTTTTAGACTATTATTTTGGATTGATTCTCAAAGATGTCTAGAAGTTGAAAACATACATTTATAAGGATAAAGCATTCAGTTAGCAGGGGAGTGGGTAGGGAAGGACAACGAGCAGACATAAAAATAGCTCACAGTTAAAATCCTTACAATATGTGAACCTTTAATAGAGGATAAAAATATTGATAAAACTAATTAAAAAACAGAAATTAGAAAGATGAAAATTTATTTTTATAAACTGCATTTATAAAGAAACAACTGTCAAATTCAACTTCAATCACAGAAGAGAAAAACACTTGAGAAGAAAAAACTGTAAGACCAATATATAGTAATAGATAAGAAAAGCTAGAATTATAAGAGTTGATAAGGAGTGGCAGCAGATGATTCATCAAATAGTTAGTACTTTCAACGCAATAATAAAAGCCTAAACCATATGAAGAGGAAGAATGGAAGAAGCTAATAAAGAAAAGAGAATGCAATCAGCAAGAGAAAATGTAAGGAACAAAACACATAAAGATTGTGAATTTCCACTGGAAGAGTAGTCAAAGAATACAAATAGATCATTCATGCAAAAAGAAACAAAGAATACATACACAGAAAAATGTTACCTTCCACCATTTAAAATGCAAATTAAACTTCTTATATGTATATATAGTACTATCTTAATACTATACTAGCAAAATTAAGTTAGAATTATAAAAGCCAATGTTGGTGGGGCTACAGGGAAACATTTACATTATAAATTAGTATAGTCATTTTACAAAGCAATCTTTCATATATGTGATAAGAGCAACAAGATCAATAAAACATTCCACCTCAGAAGTTCTATATTTGAGAATATAACCAGTTAAATAACTTAAGAGGGAGAAAATGCTCTTTGCACAAAGATTTTTATAGTTGATAGTCATAACAGTGAGAAAAGGAAAACTCCTATAATGGTCCAGCAGTTGGGAGAGATTAAACAAGCTTTGGTACACTAACATGCTGGAATAATATTTCTTTAATCCTAAAGATATATGTAAAATTACTGAATACTATTACATTAAAATACATATATGTAAGTAGATGCATATTGATAACCTACAAGAGTAAAAAGTCAGAAATGGATAAAGTTTAAAATACAGTGAATCTTTCTAATTTTTGGTGTGTAGACCCAAAAATACCTTTAACTGTAAAACTGATTTAATACACAATAAACTCTTTTAAAGAGTAATTCTAGAAAGGCCCCTAAGAGGTTTCCCAACCCCATCACCAACAGTGCAGAGGTGTAAGCAAGGGGACTGAAGTGCAGAACAGGAGAAGAAGCTGATGCTTAGTCTCTCAGCTATTCTGGGGACATCTTCCAGTGCCAGCTTTATCTTCTGGATTGACCCTCAAAAAGAACCACAGAATCATCTTTCAGTCCTTGCCACATCTCATTCAATAAAACTCAGATCTTGAAAGATTTTCTGTCTCACAATGAACTCTACTACATGGGTAGATTCAACACGCCTTGTAAAACATATTTTCATGTTGTTCAACATATCAAAATAAAAGAGAGTGATTTCAAAGAGGCATAGAAAGATAACAGAAAAGGAACTTAAAAGACCTAGTGAAATGAAAGAAGAGAAGAAAAACAGAAGCCAGAAAGGAAGAAATGAACTGAAAGTTGGACAAATATTCAAGATTCATAAATATTTGTTGCATGTAGCATCTTACCTCTCATATTCTAACCTCTTCACAAGGTAAGTATTGTTCTTCCTATAGTCCTGGAGTTGGTCTTCTTGTCGAAGAAACTCCTGACGAAGCTCAGCGAGTTGCTCTATCCACAGAAGGTAAAAATCAAAGGAATGAAGTTTACTTTACTGCTTCCCCTTGAGAAGGTATGGGATTTTCAAAAATTATATACAGGAAGTTAAATTTATATAATTAGTACCACATTTAATTGCCTTTCATACACATGCATGGGCAATAAAACAAGATAGCCTCAGTGGCTTTCACATAAATCAGAAATATTAAAAAATTATACATCTTTTCACATTATGTAGACAACATGCTAAGTTGTAGAAATAGTACAAAAAGAACTACCTATCTCTCTAAACCTTACTGCTTTATAAAAGTAGGGAAAAAATCATATTTTTTAGATGTATTGGCTATGGGTACAGAATTCAATTCATTCTAAATCATACTTGATTCCCAAATTAGGTACCAATCATTTTAGATCTCATTTCTAGTTCTGCTACTGAGGTTTAGGTCCACATATACCAAATTCCACTTTCAAAGCTTATAACCTCCAGACTAGAGCTAAAAGTTTTAGCTGTAATGAATAACATGAAATTTCAAACTGGATAGTAAATTAAAAGCTGGACCACATCCTCTTTGGGAACCTTTAATCCATAATCACTGGTCCCACATTTTCTAGTCACTCCCTCTTCATGTAACTCTACAAATAAAAGAAATTCAGCCAGAAAAGAGAAATGTCAGTTTCTTGGATAGAGGATTAAAAAATTAGCCAACAGCCTTAGCAGTTAAGCAAAAGTAGTAGTTAAGAAAGTTTTATAAATGGGAACAGAGGTCTATTCTATATAAGCAATAACTACTTATTAAGACTAAAATATAATATCTAACCATAATGTACAATATTATAACTACAATATAACATCTACTTTTCATAGAGGGCTTACAGATATAATCTTGTTACTTTAAAGGCACTAAAAAAATGCCTGTGATGTAAGTTTTTAAAAAGCAAATATAAACATATATTTATAATATAAAATATATCCATGTAAAAACAGATGAGAATAAAAATATATAAAAATGCTACCAGTGAGTACACTTAGTGGTGGGATTCTGAGCACATTTTTTCTCTACTTTCTAAATTTTATTGTGGAATCATAACTATGGTGATGACAAAAAGTAAAAATGTTAAAGTCACATGAACGTTTGTTGAAGTATGTAAAGTTTAACAATATGCATAATAATAGCTATTGTATAGTATTAATAATCAAATATGTAAAGTAAATGATTTACATAAAGTGCTTATAGGTAATAAATATGCTTGCCTATTCAAGCCACATTTTTAATTATTTTTTTAATTTTATTTTAAAAAATTTTACTTATTTATTTATTTATTTATTTATTTATTTAGGGCTGTGTTGGGTCTTCGTTGCTGTGCGTGGTCTTTCTCTAGTTGTGGCGAGTGGGAGCTACTCTTTGTTGCGGTGCATGGGCTTCTCACTGTGGTGGCTTCTCTTGTTGAGGAGCACGGGCTCTAGGCACACGGGCTTCAGTAGCTGTGGCATGTGGGCTCAGTACTTGTGGCACACGGGCCCTAGAGCACAGGCTCAGTAGTTGTGGTGCATAGGCTTAGTTGCTCTGTGGCATGTGGGATCTTCCCAGACCAGGGCTCGAACCTGTGTTCCCTGCATTGGCAGGCGGATTCTTAACCACTGTGCCACCAGGGAAGCCCTATTATTTTTATTTTAATTGAGATACAACATTTTGTAAGTTCAAGGTATACAACATGTTGATTTGATTCACTCACGTATTGTGAAATGACTACCATCACAGCATTAGCCAACAAACATGTCCACCATCTCACATAATTACCATTTTTTTTGTGGTGAGAACATTTAAGATCTACTGTCTGAGCAACTTTCTTTTTTTTTCTTTTTTGCGGTACACGGGCCTCTCACTGTTGTGGCCTCTCCCGTTGCGGAGCACAGGCTCCGGATGCGCAGGCTCGGCGGCCATGGCTCATGGGCCCAGCCGCTCTGCGGCATGTGGGATCTTCCCCGACCGGGGCACGAACCCATGTCCCCTGCATCGGCAGGTGGACTCGCAACCACTGTGCAACCAGGGAAGCCCTTAGTAACTTTCAAGTATATAATACAGTCTTGTTAACTATAATCACCATGCTGTATATAGATTACCAAAACTTATTCATCTTATAACAGTTTGTACCATTTGACCAACATCTCATTTTCCCCACACACCTCCCAGCCCCTGGTAACCACCATTCTACTCTCTGTGTCTATGAGTTTAGTCAAGTCACATTTTAAATTTCTCTTCTTACTCTATTAATTCTCCAATATATAAACACGGTTGATTTCTGTAGCTTTCATATTTCTCCCACCCTAGATAAAAGTAACAAATCTGAGGTCAGGTATCCCTGAATAACACATTCAGCTTGTTATCTGATCCCTGGTCCCATCTACTAAGAAATAGAGGGCTAGAGGTAGCAGAACTCTGGACTCAGCTATGGATGTTGAGTCTACAGAAATAATGAGATCCCAGCAGGAGGCAGTGACAAAAAGCCTTGTAGTTTACAGTGTTAGCCAGTTCCCTGAAGCTGTACTCAAGAAGGAAATACTTTAGAACTGAAAGTTACTACAATTAAAAAAAAAGAAAAAAGAAAAATCAAATCAGCAGTACCTAGTAGCTACTAGGGAATGGACCTCAACTGGTGGTCAGGACTCATTCAGGCTTCTTTTTCCTACACAGTAAACTAACTGAAGCAGCTAAGTTTACCTTCAGAATGAACCTGAGGCTTAGTATGATTTTAAGATTTGGGATGGCTTCTCTGCCTCCCCACAAAGTTTCTCATAACAATATTTGAAATACCTTTATCAGGAAATAAATTTTTCATTTTTAAATGGAGATAAAAGGCTTAAAATTCAATTGACAGAAAAATAAAACATCAGTATGAGTGAGTGCCAGTCCATGTAAAATATCAGATTCTAACCTATATGAATACAGGGAAAGGATTATAAAGCATGCAGCATATTGATGCTTTGAGTGGGCCAAAATAAAGACTTGAAAAGGGACAAGTAGAGTTCTCTGGTGGTATAGTGGTTAGGATTCGGTGCTCTCACTGCAGTGGCCAGGGTTCAATCCCTGGTCGGGAAATTGAGATCCCGCAAGCCGCGTGGGGTGGCCAATAAAACGGGGCCGAGGGGAGTAAACAGATCAGAAAACAAAACTAACGACAAAATTTTCCTATATTACAATTTTACTTTCAACTGATTGCCATGTGTTTTCTTCATTTTGAACCCAAAGATACTTTGTCTAGTGTGGCTGCTCTAGGTCACCACAGCAGGATGCTCAGAGTAACGTTTTTTTTTTTTTTTAATTTTTGGCTGCGTTGGGTCTTCGTTGCTGCACGCGGGCTTTCTCTAGTTGCCGCAAGGGGGGGGCTACTCTTCGTTGCAGTGCACAGGCTTCTCATTGTGGTAGCTTCTCTTGTTGCAGAGCACAGGCTCTAGGCTTGCAGGCTTCAGTAGTTGTGGCACGTGGGCTCAGTAGTTGTGGCTCACAGGCTCTAGAGTGCAGGCTCAGTAGTTGGGGTGCATGGGCTTAGTTGCTCTGCAGCATGTGGGATCTTCCCGGACCAGGGATCAAACCTGTGTCCCCTGAATTGGCAGGGGGACTCTTAACCACAGCAACACCAGGAAAGTCCCCAGGGTAACTTAATATGAGATCAGGTCCAAGGTCGATTGTGCAGGGTAGTCTAGCTCTGACAGTAATATCAGGTATGCTACAGAAAGATATAGCCATAATCTCTCAATTTAACTTCTAGGATGATCTTTTAAAGCCAAAAAAAAAATTTACTTCTGGAAATTTTTTATTGCAAATTTTCTTTCAGTAATAGGAATAAAAATAAGGTAAGCTATTCAAAACAAATCAGTGTATACTAGAATGTTAATTTAGTTTCTCAGGCATTAAAAACCAACCCTAATCCTTTAATTTCCAAGAAAATATTAAAAGATTTTTTAAGGATCTTGATGTGTATTAATTCCATTATATCCGACATTAATGTCAATGAAAATAGTCAAATACAGATTTTACTGTCAACTTGTCAAGAAGTGTGTTTCAGTAGAAAGAGTTCCCAGGGTGCAAAAGTCACATTAATGAAATTCAATCTCAAGCATCCAAGCTTCAGTAACTGCACTAAAACCAAAATGCACGGTATGAGTTCAAATCAAAGCTTTTTTCTCTGCTAAAGATTATCATCAGAATTTCAAAATATCTCAAGATCTACTTCAACACATACAGCAAAATAAAGATTTTTACTCAGTAACATAGGCTGTCATTTTCTCTGACATGTACTAGCAAAAGCCATAGGACTTCTTATTCAACTGATCTATTACTATTTAATAAGAAATATACTTTGATGACAAGCAAAATCATTTGTAAAAATTGCAAGCTGGAAGCAGCACTGACAGGGTGCCATCTTCTGTGTCATCCTGTGCACTCCTGTGAGTCAAAAAGAGTAGAATATGGACACAAATGCAACAACAATAAATGTGGCCAACCAGAAAGTAAATTTTTAACAGAAAATCAAAGCTGTTCTAAATCACAGATAGTAAAAAATTAATAATTCCTATGTCTGGGTTATAACACACAAATGATACTTCCTAATGGATTTGCTAGGTGAGAAGCAAAACTTACATAAATTACAAAGTCAACTTAGGTTGGCTTCTTCAAGAGGATGTTAAAAATATATTACCTGGTATTTCCCTGGCGGTGCAGTGGTTAAGAACCTGCCTGCCAATGCAGGGGGCACAGGTTCGATCCTTGGTCCAGAGAGATCCCACGTGACGCGGAGCAACTAAGCCCGTGCGCCACAACTACTGAGCCTGAGCTCTAGAGCCCGCAAGCCACAACTACTGATCCCGTGCGCCCCTACTACTGAAGCCCGTGAACTCTAGGGCCCGCATGCAGTAAATACTGAGCCCGTGTGCTGCAACTACTGAAGTCCGCGTGCCTAGAGCCTGTGCTCCACAACAAGAGAAGCCACCGCAATGAGAAGCCCACACACTGCAATGAAGAGTAGCCCCCGCTCATGGCAACTAGAGAAAGCCTGCGTGCAGCAACAAAGACCCAACATAGCCAATAAATAAATTAATTAATTAAAATAAAATAAAATGTAAAAATATATGTATATATTACCTAATTCTATCTAAATAGGTTTAAAATGGTTATAAAAATATATTTATGAAATTAGAGAATAAGTATTACCCACATATATAAACTCAGAATCACTACATGCAAAGTTTTAAAAATATATAGTGTTGTAATCACAGGGTATGAGGGAGAAGCGGGATAGTCCTCAGACCCAAACTCCAAAGGCCAGTGATAGTGTGCAGTAATGTAAGCAGACGATACAGCTTGTTCTCTTTACCTATTATTTTTCATAAGAGCTTTAGTCATCTCCTATCACTTCATCTAAGTAAAAAAAAAAAATCTGTCTTCTTACTTTCTTTCTATCTATCTATCTGTCTATCTACCTACCTACCTACCTACCTATCAAATCTGTCTCCAGGTTTCTTCCCAGTTTTTGTTGCAGGTTTCTTTGATCCTGGGCTATCTAAAACATTAAGTTTGGAGGATCTGTCCAAAGCATCCCTAGATCTGAATGGATTATTTTAGCAGATTGGACACAGTACAGAGGAATCATCCCTAACCTTTTCCCTAGAAATCTGACAGTCTCCGAAGCTACACCTCAATTTTCTTTGAGGATTCTTCTAACATTTCATTGCATGAACTCTGTCTACAGCACAAGATTAAAATGCAGACCTCAAATATTAACTTGCACTTATTATATATAAAGCAACATTAAAAATTTTTCATTATATCTTAAGACAAAAGGATAAATGTCTTGCCATCAGAGGAGCTTTGTTCAAAAATTCTATTTCATTTAGCTGTTTAACTTGAGGATTTCTTAATTCTTCAGGATTTTAGACATTTAGTGACCTTTATCTTTAATCTGTAATTAAGTTTCTTACCCTTTAAATGATGTATGTCTGCCATCTGATATGATATGTTGTTCTGCAGTTTAACCTGAAAAAAAAATCATTTTCATTTTACTAAAGAATATGCAGTTTTGCTCATATTTACTTTTTTTCCCTCATATTCACTTTGAGCTTGATCATAAGTACAAAAGAAAAATCCTTAAGTTATGCATACCACCCCACTTTCCAAAAAGAATTAGAAATAAGTTCTGATTTTGTAATACTCATTTTAAATTTGCACGATATTCATTTTACTTAATATATAGTATAACAATTTTCCAAAGTTTTTAAGTTTGAGTTGAATATTGCTTAATAGTATGTTTTTTTGAAATCTTACCAGAAGATTTTCAACTCTATATTAAGAAAAGAAGTGTTTGAATCAATTAATGTCAAGTCAAAAATAATTAATGTTTATCAAGCTCCCACAGGATGACAGATACTACACAGGACTCATTGCTGTAGTCACTGTTCTCTAGGAGCCAGTATACAAGAGCACCAGGAACTTAAAAGTTTACCAAAATATGACTCAGTTTAAGGCTTACCACTTAATTTAAAAATTAAGACAAGGCCTTGGATAGCCAGAATATCAAAGAACTACTGTATCTCAGTTCTTGCTTAAACAGGTTTCACCTAATTGTAAAATGCAACTAAAATACTACAAACAGGTTATCTTGTCAACCTTAAGAGTAACATTATTTTGAAAGGTGTAGACTGATTCATACTGATCAAAAGCAGCACCATGAGTGGCAAAATGATTATGCTAAATACCACTTCAATCTCTAAAGAAAAAAAATTTAACTTTTCATCTTGAAATAATTATAGGTTCATATGAAATTGCAAAGATAGCACAGATAAATCCCATATACCCTTCACACAATTTCCCCCGATGGGTACATCTTATACAACTATATGACATCAAAATCAGGAAACTGACATTGGTACAATGTGTATGTATATCGTTCTATGCCATTTTATCATATGTATAGATTCATGTAAACACCATCAAAATCAAGATACAGACCTATTCCATCGTCACAAATATCTCCCTCATGCTATCCTTTATAGTCAAACCTATCCTCGTTCCCCACTATACCTGATCCCTGGTAAGCACTAATTTGTTCTCCACTCTGTAATTTTGTCATTTTAAGAATGTTATATAAATGGAATCATATAGTATGTGACCTTTTGAGATTTTTTTCAATCAGCATAATGCACAGTTGTATACATCAATAATTCATTCCTTTTTATTGCTGAGTAGTATTCCGATATGAATGTATAATAGTTTGTTTAAGCATTCAACTACTTTAGAACATGTTGGTGGTTTCTAGTTTTTGGCTATCACAAATACAGCAGCTATGAAAAATTGTGTACAGATTTTTTACAGGAATATTAGTTTTTATTTCTCTGGAATAAATGCCCAGGAGTGAGACTGCTGGGTTGTATGTTAAGTCTATGTTTAGTTTTTAAAGAAACTGTCATGTTATTTTCCAGAGTGTCCATGACATTTCCAACTACGTTTTAAGAACTTATTGTGCCAAGGTACTGGATGGAAGAGTATAAAACAATTAGAAAACATGAGAGCAGTCTCAAAGAATCAGTAGGCAAGGTAGCACCTAAACTAGTATAATTACTGTAGGATTTCAGAGATGATTCCTATCTAATATGATCAGCAAAGTTTCTTGGAAGGGGTCTTATCCGAATTAGGCATTGAAGGATAGGTAAAACTCTAAACAAGTAGAAGAAAGCATTTCAGATAGAGGAGGTGGCATAAGAAAAGGTACAGAGGTAAGAAAGCATGAGACATACATGAAGAGTCCAGCAAAGTACTGTTTGGCTAAAGCAGATGATACAGGGAAAACCATAATAATTAAGAAGGTTGGGGAAAAAAAGACTGGAGGGCCCTTCCACTGATATGAAATGTCCAGCCTAGGCAAATCCATAGAAACAAAAAGTAATTAGTGGTTTCCAGGGGCTGAAGGGAGGAGGAACGAAGGGTGACCTCCTAATGGGCGTGGGGTTTCTTTTTGGGGTGATAAAAATGTTCTGGAATTAAATAGGGAGATGGCTGCACAACTTGGTGAGTATACTAAAAACTGCTGAATTGCACACTTTAAAAGGGCAAGTTTCATGGTCTTTGAATTATATCAATATTTTAATGCAAAAAATAAAAATGCTGAGGGTACTATGGGGCACCATATAGGAAATTGGGGATAAAATAATGGATAAACACTGGGCACTCAAGTTTACTATTTAGAAGACACAGTCAAGTAGACAGGCAAATATAATAAAATAAGTGCTATTATTGGATTCTACAGACATGATGGCAGAACTTAGTAAAAGTATTTAAATCCAGACTTGGGGGAATGAGAGGAAGTTTCTGGAGAAGATGGTAACTGAAATAAGTCCAGCAGGAAGAATAGTGGTTAGCCAGGTGGAAGTAGGGAGAGGGTAAGGAAACATGTGTCAAAACTTAGAAGTGAAAAACACTGCACATCAGAGAAACTGCAAGCAGTTCTAAGCAGTTTTAAACTGGAACGGAGAGTTAGGGGGAAATGACAAGAAATATGTCTAGAAAGATAAGCAAGATCCACATTACGAAGAGTCTTGCCAAGGAATGTGGATACATTCCACTGGCTATGGTCAACTTTTAAAGGACTTCAAACAACGTAATGAAACACAATTTGCATTTTAAAAAGTCAATCTGGCTTCAGTATGATGAATGGACCAGAGAGACAAGACTAGAGAGACCAGGTAAGATAGTAGGAGGATGGGGGACTACTGTTGTTTTTCAAGTGAGAGAAAATGTTCCTTTAAGCCAGGGGTGGGCAAATTATGCCTGTGAGCCAAATCTAGCCTGCTGCCTGCTTTTGTATGGATGGCAAACAAAGAATGGTTTTTACATTTTTAAATGGTTGGAGAGAAAAGCCAAAAGAATATTTCATGAATTATATGAAATTCAAATTTCAGTGTCTATAAATAAAGTTTTATGGGAAATAGCCCCACCCATTCATTTCCATATTGTCTATGGCTGCTTTAGAGCTGCAGTGATTGCAAAAAAGATCATATAGACTGCAAAGCCTAAAGTATTTACTATCTGGCCCTTTATAGAAAAAGTTTGCCAATCCCTGGTCCAAACTCATAGAACGAGAACAGAGAGATAAATATATGTGAGAGACATTAAAGGGGAACAATGAATAGTCTAACTGATTGATTAGATAGAGGAGTAAAAGAAGAAACATTAAGGATGATGTTTAAATTTCTAGAGTAAGGGGACTAAGGTAAGACTGCAATACTCCATAATAGGGAAACACAGGAGAAACAGACTTGGGATGGGAGGGGTAAGTGGGGACATGATTCTTTTTCAGATTTGGACCTACTGAATTTGAGGCACTTGTGACACACCCAAGAGATCTTTAGTAGGAAGTTGGACATATGGGTTTAGAGCTTGGGCATAGATGATTTGAGAGTTATTTGCATACGGATGGCAATTAAAGCCATGGGAATGAGATCACTGATGAAAAGCTGCAAGAGGCAGCAGGAAAAACTGATACCAATAGCTATGTGATCTGCTGACTACTAAGAACTGCTCTCAAATAACTTCTAATTAACCTATGTCTATTTTCTTTCCCAGTAGTCCCCCACCCACCCCAATCCGTGGTTTTGCTTTCTGTGGTTTCAGTTACCAGCAGTATGAAAATTCCAGAAATAAACAATTCGTAAGTTTTAAATTGCATGCTGTTATGAGTAACGTGATGAAATCTGGGGTGACATGCTCCGTCCTTCCTGGGATCCCTAACCATCAACATCACCTGCTCCTAACATCCAACTACTCACAGTGCCATGCTCGATGATCCAAGATCACCCAAAGCAAGTGATCCTCCTTCTAACTTATCACCAAAAAAGTCAATAGTAGTTTAATGCTACGTCATTCATCTCATTTCATCTCACCACATAGGCATTTTATCATCTCACATCCTCAAAAGAAGGGTGAGTAAAGTACAAGATATTATATTTTGAGAGAGAGAGAGACCACATTCATGTAACTTTGATTACAGTATATTGTTATAATTGTTCTATTTTATTATTATTAATCGCTTATTGTGCCTTGTTTAGAAATTAAACTTTATCGTATGTATGTATGTAAAAAACATAGTATATATAGGGTTTAGTGCTATCCATGGTTTCAGGTATAAACTGGGGGTCTTGGTATGCATTCCCTGAGGATAAGGGGGGATTAGTGTATTTTCACGATCCAATTTCATTTTACATTTTTTGCCCCTCCAAAGAACATAGCCATCCTTTATTTTTGTTTTCAACAAGTTTGCATTACTTTTTTTTAAATCCATTTTTATGATGCTCTTCTAGCTTTCTGTACTCTATTTTAAATTTACTTTTGAAACAGCTAGAGATGAAGGAGAAAAACCATATGATCATCTCAATAGATGCAGAGAAAGCTTTTGACAAAATTCAACACCCATTTATGATAAAAACCCTGCAGAAAGTAGGCATACAGGGAACTTTCCTCAACATAATAAAGGCCATATATGACAAACCCACAGCCAACATCGTCCTCAATGGTGAAAAACTGAAACCATTTCCACTAAGATCAGGAACAAGACAAAGTTGCCCACTCTCATCACTCTTATTGAACATAGTTTTGGAAGTTCTAGCCACAGCAATCAGAGAAGAAAAAGAAATAAAAGGAATCCAAATAGGAAAAGAAGAAGTAAAGCTGTCACTGCAGATGACATGATACTATACATAGAGGATCCTAAGGATGCTACCAGAAAACTACTAGAGCTAATCAATGAATTTGGTAAAGTTGCAGGATACAAAATTAATGCAGAGAAATCTCTGGCATTCGTATACACTAATGATGAAAAATCTGAGAGTGAAATTAAGAAAATACTTCCATTTACCACTGCAACAAAAAGAATAAAATATCTAGGAATAAACCTACCTAAGGAGACAAAAGACTTGTATGCAGAAAACTATAAGACACTGATGAAAGAAATTAAACATGTTACAAATAGGTGGAGGAATATACCATGTTCTTGGATTGGAAGAATCAACGTTGTGAAAATGACTCTACTACCCAAAGCAATCTACAGATTCAATGCTATCCCTATCAAATTACCATTGGCATTTTTTACAGAACTAGAACAAAAAATTTCACAATTTGTATGGAAACACAAAAGACCCCAAATAGCCAAAGCAATCTTGAGAACGAAAAATGGAGTTGGAGGAATTAGGCTTCCTGACTTCAGACTCTACTACAAAGCTACAGTAATCAAGACAGTATGGTACTGGCACAAAAACAGAAATATAGATCAATGGAACAGGATAGAAAGCCCAGAGATAAACCCACACACATATGGTCACCTTATCTTTGATAGAGGGAAGGATATACAGTGGAGAAAAGACAGCCTCTTCAATAAGTGGTGCTGGGAAAACTGGACAGCTACATGTAAAAGTATGAAATTAGAACACTCCCTAACACCACACACAAAAATAAACTCAAAATGGGTTAAAGACCTACATGTAAGGCCAGACACTATCAAACTCTTAGAGGAAAACATAGGCAGAACACTCTACGACATAAATCACAGCAAGATCCTTTTTGACCCATCTCCTAGAGAAATGGAAATAAAAACAAAAATAAACAAATGGGACCTAATGAAACTTAAAAGCTTTTGCACAGCAAAGAATACCATAAACAAGACCAAAAGACAGCCCTCAGAATGGGAGAAAATATTTGCAAATGAAGCAACTGACAAAGGATTAATCTCCAAAATTTATAAGCAACTCATGCAGCTCAATAACAAAAAAAACAAACAACCCAATCCAAAAATGGGCAGAAGAACTAAATAGACATTTCTCCAAAGAAGATATACAGATTGCTAACAAACACATGAAAGAATGCTCAACAACATTAATCATTAGAGAAATGCAAATCAAAACTACAATGAGATATCATCACACACTGGTCAGATTGGCCATCATCAAAAACTCTAGAAACAATAAATGCTGGAGAGGGTGTGGAGAAAAGGGAACCCTCTTGCACTGCTGGTGGGAATGTAAATTGATACAGCCACTATGGAGAACAGTATGGAGGTTCCTTAAAAAACTACAAATAGAACTACCATACGACCCAGCAATCCCACTACTGGGCATATACCCTGAGAAAACCATAATTCAAAAAGAGTCATGTACCAAAATGTTCATTGCAGCTCTATTTACAATAGCCAGGACATGGAAGCAACCTAAGTGTCCATCAACAGATGAATAGATAAAGAAGATGTGGCACATATATACAATGGAATATTACTCAGCCATAAAAAGAAATGAAACTGAGTTATTTATAATGAGGTGGATGGACCTGGAGTCTGTCATACAGAGTGAAGTAAGTCAGAAGGAGAAAAACAAATACCGTATGCTAACACATATATATGGACTCTAAGGGAAAAAAAATATCATGAAGAGATTAGCGGTAGGACGGGAATAAAACACAGACTTACTAGAGCATGGACTTGAGGATATGGGGAGGGGGAAGGGTAAGCTGTGACGAAGTGAGAGAGTGGCAGGGACATATATACACTACCAAATGTAAATTAGATAGCTAGTGGGAAGCAGCTGCATAGCACAGGGACATCAGCTCTGTGCTTTGTGACCACCTAGAGGGGTGGGATAGGGAGGGTGGGAGAGAGGGTGATGCAAGAGGGAAGAGATATGGGAACATATGTATATGTATAACTGATTCACTTTGTTGTAAAGGAAAAACTAACACACTATTGTAAAACAGTTATACTCCAATAAAGATGTTAAAAAAAAAAAAAAACAGCTAGAGAGATGTTATTCTTTTTCTTTTATTATTATTAATTAATTAATTAATTTTGGCTGTTCTGGGTCTTAGTTGCGGCATGCGAGATCTTTAGTCATGGCATGCGAACTGTTAGTTGCGGCATGCATATGGGATCTAGTTCCGTAACCAGGGATTGAACCCGGGCCTGCATTGGGAGCATGGAGTCTTAGCCACTGGACCACCAGGGAAGTCCTGTAATGGAGGAGAGGGAATTCAATTTACAGACTACAAAAATAGTAAAGAATATTATGAGCAGTACTACTTTATTCTTATCACTTTAATTTTCTCTTCAATCTTTTTAATTGAGAATGGAGACGCTGATCCCAATGGCTCATATATAAAGTCCTCACATTTCAAAAGCTGCTCTGGAACAATATATTTTACATGGTATTAAAGAGAAAATCACAGCTTGTCTAAAAGCCTTTCTTAATCCAAATAGAATGAATTTATTTCCCACCTCATTCTTTTGCCATGCAAGGATTTTCCAGTTAGCTTCTCAGACCCACATTATGGCATATTGTTTCCTTGGCATCTCATGTTCTCTATTATTCTTGTCAGTATTTCTTTGCACAAAAATCTTATATTCAGTGTTCAGTATTATCAGCAGGTACCAGTTCCCAATTTCTCTCACTTTCTATTAATACTAGTTTCATTGCGCTGGTTATCTTACCTTCCATATGCCTTTGAACAGAGGCACCACAGATTTGCTCATAGATCTCTGGTAGATCATTAAACCCAGAAGTTCTCTTCCTTCTACAATAATTTTATTATGTTGCTCAGTTTTAGAATCTAGATGTCTGCCACTAAATTATCTGTTCATCTTTTTGGCACTGCAATATTACAGCCATCTGATATCTCTTCTCTCCACATATACAACCCAATCCCCAAAATTCTTATCTAGCTCCTAAAACAGTTTGACAAAGAATTCCTCTAACTTTCCGTTTTACCCTTTTAAGGCAATCTGAATGTGTTTTTACCTACCATGGCACTCCCTTGTATTTTTGCAAAATCTAAGAATGTAAAGCAATACTTAATTTTGGCTTTAATCTTATGTTTTCTAACATCTTGGACCTGTTTAAAGACTTCTTCCACTTGGTTTCCTTCAATGTCTTCAATCTGTTTTTCTTTACTTTTATGCTTCTCATTAATCATTTCTGCATACAGATAGGTCTCTTTAGTTCTTTAACTTCTTTGGGTTGTAACCCTCTGAGATCCTTCATTTCTTTTGATACTTCCACCACCTCCTCTCCTTCAAAAGGAAGCTGATCATTCCTCCTCATAGTTTTAATTTCCTTGTGTCCTACCAGGAATTTGCTTATGTTCTAAATTACTCTATCAAAACTTCCGAGCTGTTGAGAAATTAATTTGAGTTCTCACTACTGCATGATTGGAAAAAAGGTATTTCACTTTACCACATATATGCTCTGTTGAACTGGCAATGCTATAAAATACAGATGGTCCTCTGCACCCACCATTTTATATAAGGAACTTGAGCATACATCTCTGCACAAGGGCTCCTGGAACCAATCCCTTCAGTACCGAGGGACGACTATACTTTCCTTTCTTTCTAAGTATATTCCAGACAAGTAACAGTATATAAACCCTAAGAAGTATTATTTAATCCTTATTTTATAAATGGATTCTCACTGGCTTCTTAGGTCCTTTCTTGGTTACTTTCAGACTTTCCCATAATATCCTTATTTACAATATGCAAGAAAGATACCAAATAATCATTTTCTTTTTAAATTTCTTTGGGGATGAGAGGTAGATGTGTTTAGACAGACACACACACACACATACATTCACAAACACAGCCCCATCTCTTTGCCTATTTTACATCTATGGTCAGATAGACTCCAACCCAGATTTGAATATATCCTCCAAACCCCCGCAATGCTAAAAATGCCTTGACTGGCTTCAGAGTCTACTGGGGAAAGCTCATATTCAGTCCTTTCAAAAGCAAAACATTCTTTTATCACATGCAGCCCTATTTTCAACCAGAATGTCACTTTGTCTCTTTCCTACCCCCAAGGTTTATCAGAAATGAGAATTCCATGAGAACACAAACTGTCTCTCGTTCATCCCTGTGTCCAGTGTCTGGCATACTGCCTGACCCCAATAAAACACTCAATAAGTGTTTGCTGAATGGCTCCTTAGACTTCTGTGTTCCATATTCTTTGTACTACATGCTCTCCTACCTGAAGTGGTACTTTATCCCTATTTGTATAATTCTAATTATCCTTCAATACTTCTGAACTCTCATTTATTTCCCTTTGTTATCAACTTCACTACTGTAGTTAGGCTTTACTTTCCCTCTCTCCTTCTGTAATACTTGTTTCTCTGGGATTTGGAGTCCATCTATAATAGGCCAATTATCCATGCTTCCTTTGGCCTTTTCCATGTTAATCTCTCAAAATGTGTTTATGGGGCTTCCCTAGTGGCGCAGTGGTTGAGAGTCCGCCTGCCGATGCAGGGGACGCGGGTTCGTGCCCCGGTCCGGGAGGATCCCACATGCCACGGAGCGGCTGGACCCGTGAGCCATGGCCGCTGAGCCTGCACGTCCAGAGCCTGTTCTCCGCAACGGGAGAGGCCACAACAGTGAGAGGCCCGCGTACCGCAAAAAAAAAAAAAAAAAAAATGTGTTTATGATCCTTCCTGCAACCTCTTTTTTCCTTCTTCTTCTGAGGCACGTGTTCTTTACCTTTTTTTCAGTAAGAATTATCCTCTCCTGATATTTTCCTATAGCACTTCTTAGAGCTCACCCTCAGCTACTTCATCTATTTTCCTCTAATCTTTGTTCCTCTAATACCTAAAACTTAATCTTTATATTTCTACCCCCTCTTTCTGAAGCTCTCTTAATGCTTTCCCCATCCCACATGGCTACTGTGAATTAAGTTTGGCAGCTGTTACGAGCTCACTTGCTCTGCTTTTCTTTTCATTCTGGGACCTTGAAAATGGCTCAGCTGTGTACGCTTCACTTTCACTATGACCTGTTCTCAGGCAATCAGCACAACTATGACCACTGATCCCAAAGATTATATACAATTGGCTTTTTAGAGATGTCATTTCTGGCTCCTTTTTCTCCACACTAGAAACACTTTTCCTGATTATATCTCATACTCAGATGATTTCTGGAAACAAAACTATTTTCTGTAATATAATTGCCAAACCTGGCTGATGCTCAGAATCACCTGGGGAGCTTTAAGAACTATATATCCTTGCCTCCCCAACCCCACTCCAGTCCGATTCAGCAGTCTGGGGATGAGTCCAGGAATCTTTTTTTCTAAAAAGCTAAAGTGATTCTGATAAGCAGCCATGTTTAGCAATTACTCATCTATAGTATGTCTCTGGCTGGCACCTATACCAGCTGGATCAAAATGGAATATCATTAATAATAACTAAGTATTAAATGCTTATTCTGTGCCAGGCCTTGTGCTAAGTGCTAATCAAATATTATTGCATTTAGTCCCCACAACCACCCTCTGAGGTGGACTCTCCATTTCACAGATGAGGAAACTGTGCTCTATATCATATGCCTACAGTAGATTCTGGATATTCTCCCAAGTAGTCCCAGACCAAAGTCTGTGCTTATGACCACCATACATATACTAGATCAGTAGTTAGTAGGTGTCTATACCCTTTTTTTCTTATTCCTCATACATTGCACACATATAATTCAGTCAACATTCCAAACATACTTGCAACTTTTACTTGATCTGTCAAAGAATTAGTCTCTCTTGAAGCAAGTTTTAGTTTAAGCTATACCCAGTTACATTTTTAAAGAGAATAAGATAAGCAAGGTCTTTGGTCTTGGTTGGCTACAATTAATCACTTCAAAGGTTTTTTTTTTTTTTTTGCGGTACGAGGGCCTCTCACTGCTGTGGCCTCTCCCGCTGCAGAGCACAGGCTCCGGACACGCAGGCTCAGCGGCCATGGCTCACGGGCCCAGCCGCTCCGCGGCATGTGGGATCTTCCCGGACCGGGGCACGAACCCGCGTCCCCTGCATCGGCAGGCGGACTCTCAACCACTGTGCCACCAGGGAAGCCCCGACTTCAAAGGTTTTTTATTCACTCATTTTTTTTTGTTAAGTCATTTATAATGCATTTACTGAATATGCACTATGTGCTAGGCCTGAGGATACAAAGTATTTGGTTTTGGTCTGTTACGAAGAGTCACAAAAAAATCACTAAAGTTTGTTTATTCATTCGTTCTGTCAGCCAGTCATAAGGAAAGCATTAATCGAACACCTACTAAGTGAAAGACAGTGTAGAAGGCCTAGAAATACAGCAATATACAAGAAACAGGAGAGAGGTCTGGATAAAAGATACACATTTTGGAGTCATCAGCCTAAGTGAAGTTTTCTGAGTGATTATGATTACTTAGGAAGACAGTAGAATGAGAAGAGGATCTTAAATAGAAAAATATGAACTATAACACTTAATGATGAATAGGAGAGAAGTCAGTAAGGGAGACTAAGAACTGAGAGAAGAAAAATGGGAGAGTCTAGCATGATGGAAGCCAGGAGCACAGTGCTAGGTAAAAAGATGCTGAGAAATTAGGAACAGGGAGAGAAAAATGCAAATGTGGACAAAGACAATTCTCTGTTCAAGACATGTGATTGGGAAGGGGAAGAAAGACTCAAGTATATTTTAAGTGCTGAGGAGCAAGTATAGATAACGGGATTGAATATACGAGGTAGACTGGATTAATAACAGGACAAGGTCTTTGAAAAGGTAGAGGAGATTGGACCCCGAGAACAGGTGGAGAGGCTGGTCCTGGAGAAAGGATGAACCCTTCTTTATTCTAACAAGGAGGAAAGACATATGGGTGGAGATGTAGGTATGCCTGCAGATTTGGTAGTGTAGTAGTTCCTGTTCAATTCTTGGTCAAGTGGGAAACAAGACCACTTGTTGAGCTCAAGGAGAAGAGGAGTTTAAAGTCAGGCAGGGTCTGAGGAGGGTAGAAGTTTGAAAGTTGTTGGAATGAGTGTGTTGACTAGATATATGTAATCTGTAAGGTGCTGATGAAAACCCAGTTGGGGTAGCTGCTCATAAATTTCTGTAAGTACCAGTCTGGTTATATGAATTTCTCCACCTGCACTTGAAATAGACATGTAAAAGAATATTGGCAAGAAACTAAAACAATAGACCATTGAATCTTAGCTGGATAGAGAGGAAAGTAAAGAATGAACAGGGATACTGGAAAGGAAGAAGAAAAGGATCAGCAGTCTAGGTGGAGTTGAAAAACAAGTATAGTTTGTTCGGCACTTCTAATCCTTTTTTTTGTTTTAAATATATTCTCCCAAGAATATGCATGTTTGAGGTTCACAAACTTTCGGTTTCAAGGATTTGAAAACTTATGTTAGGTTCATGTTACAATGAATTAATAATCAAGGCCTTTGGTAGTCATTAATGTTGGCAAATATTTCTAGCTCTCATCCCAGGCACTTTGTAGGATTGCTCCTCCCCATTCTTCTGAAATTGGGTTAAGGGAGGGGCAATGAAATGTGAGTAAAATGACAGGAATCGCTTCCAGGCATAAGCAATTATAGGGAGCACGGTTCACTACTCTCTCATTCTACCAAAGCCACCAATGTTTCAGATGGTGCCTGCTCAGTCCTCTAGGGTTGTAAAAAGACAAAGACACAGAGCAATGCCTCCAGTAGACCCACAAAGGGCATGATGAGTGAGTGATCAATTTTAAGCCACATAAGAGGATGCAGATGGAGGACTATGAAAGGGAAGGAGAGAATGAGAGATAGGTAGGGAAATCAAGGCAGATTTGGAAGGGAAAGCAAGGCAGACCTGGAAAGTATGAGAGCAAGAGTCTCCTCCCCCACCTGCCATATCCAGCCCATAAGACATTTCCATTTGCACATCCACTAATCCCTGAAACTTGAAATATAAAAAAATCAAAAGAGTTTCTCCACAAATTAGCACCCTTGTCAACTTTCCCATTACTTTCAGTGGCATCATCATCCTTTTGGTTCTCCTGCCTCTTACCTCTTCTCATCCTATTCACCAGTCCATTAGTGCCTACAACTACATGCCTTCATATGCCGCACAAGCTATCACCAAGTCCGTGGAATTCCCTGGTGGTCCGTTGGTTAAGACTCGGCACATTCACTGCCATGGGCCCAGGTCAGGGAACTAAGATCCCACAAGCCTGTGCGGCATGGCCAAAATAAAGAAATAAATAAAATAAATAAAAGCTATCACCAATGAGAAGCCTGCGCACTGCAATGAAGAGTAGGCCCTGCTTGCCACAACTAGAGAAAGCTCGTGTACAGCAACGAAGAATTTTTTTAATTGGAAGTCCTTCATCCCTTGATTTTAGTTGCTCTTCTCTGGATCTTTCTTAAAACTTAAATCATGTAATCAATACTGAACAAAGTTTTGCAGGTAAGGAAAGACTGTGATTATACAGAGGCCCAATAGCATATTGCTTAAAAGAACAAGCTCTAAGGTTAAATTACCTGAGTCTGAATTCTGAATCCATGACTTATTGGCCCTATTACCTTAGACGTACAGCTTAACTTCTCTGTATTTCAGTTTCCTCATCTGTAAAATGAGAATATTATCTGCCTCATCGGAGACAAACAAATATTTACAATATCTCCTCCTCCCCCTGCACGTAGTAAGTTCTTTATAAATGTTAGCTATTATTATTATGTAAAAGAGTAGAATGTCTTCTTTATTGTTCCCAGGACCTAGCACGGCAGTCCCTCAAACTTAGCCTTTTTGTCTAAAGTAGTATATTGGAAATTTCACAGAATTTCCCAATATATTACTTTATCCCCACTTCCTTTTTTTGATAGCTCAGAGCTAATTATCCTATAATTAAGTACTGTGGATTATCTTCTCCTAAATGCTTCCACTGAAGCTTCAATTTTTCCCCCCAATGCATAGTTAATGATCTTTCTGTGGTTTATCCCCTTCAACAGTACCATGTGTACACTGTGAACTTTTTCTAAATCATTCATTAAAAATGTTAAATATGACCAGTTGCAAAAATGATCTCTTGTCCTCCACCATTTATTATTCTCCGAGAAAGTAACCATGGTACAATGGAAAAAATACTAGATTAGAAATCAGAAGACCAGGGGCCTTCCCTGGTGGTGCAGTGGTTGAGAGTCCACCTGCCAATGCAGGGGACATGGGTTCGTGCCCTGGTCCAGGAAGATCCCACATGCCGCGGAGCGGCTGGGCCCATGAGCCACGGCCACTGAGCTTGCACGTCCGGAGCCTGTGCTCCGCAACAGGAGAGGCCACAACAGTGAGAGGCCCGCGTACCACAGAAAAAAAAAAAAAAAAAAAAGAAAGAAATCAGAAGACCTAGGTTTTAATTCCAACAATAGGTATGAGACCAGAGGAAAATCACTTTTAAAAGCTTTAGTTTTATTTATACAATGGGAACTGCAAGTCCTATCTACCTTATGATTTCATTGTAAATATCAAAATAACCAGCCCTTCAGATCTATTATTCTCTATTCTTGCTGCCATTGTTTTAAATTTAGGCCCATAGTTCTTGCCTAAAATTCTGCAGTAACATATTTCCTAACTGATCTTGACTTCAATTTCTTTTCTCTATAATTATTCTCCATACTATGCCCATAATTATATTTTCAAAATACAAATTTCATTATATTGTTCCCCATCGCCAAGAGGGTGAAATTAAACTCCTTAGTATAGCATATAAAGATTCTAAGAGTCTGACTGTAGACAGCCCAGAAATAAACCCCCACACATATGGCCAACTGATTTTTTTTGTTATGGTGCAAGATACTTATTTTTTTATTGGAGTATAACTGCTTTACTATGTTGTGTTAGTTTCTGCTGTACAATGAAGTGAATCAGCTATATGTATACATATATCCCCTCCCTCTTGGACAACCCTCCCCACCGCATCCCACCCATCTATATCATCACAGAGTACCGAGCTGAGCTCCCTGTGCTGTATAGCAGGTTCCCACTAGCTAGCTATTTCACACATGGTAGTGTATTTATATCACTTGGTAAACTGATTTTTCAATGCTAAGACCATTTAATGGGAAAGACGAGTCTCTTCAACAAATGCTGCTGAGACAACTAGATAACCACATGCAAAAGAATGAAGTTGGACCCTTACCTTGCACCATACAGGAAGATTAACTCAAATGGATCAAAAACCGAAATTCAGGCTTCCCGGGTAGCGCAGTGGTTGAGGGTCCGCCTGCTGATGCAAGGGATATGGGTTTGTGCGCCGGTCCGGGAGGATCCCACATGCTGCGGAGCGGCTGGGCCCATGGGCCATGGCCACTGTGCCTGCGCGTCTGGAGCCTGTGCTCCACAACGGGAGTGGCCACAGCAGTGAGAGGCCCGCATACCACAAAAAACCACAAAAACACAACAAAAAAAACCACCTAAATTCAAGAGCTAAAACTATAAAACTCTTAGAAGAAAACATAGGGGAAAATCTTCATGACCTTTGATTTGGTAATGGTTTTTAAAATATGACACAAAAAGCACAGGCAACGAAAGAAAAAAATAAAACTATACTTTATCAAAATTTAAAACTTTTGTACATCAAAGGACACTATCAACAGAATGAAAAGACAACCCACAGAAAGGAGAAAATATTTGTAAATCATATATCTGACAAGGATTTAACATCAAGACTACATAAAGAACTACAACTCAACAGAAAAGTCATCAAAAATGAGCAAAGGACTTGAATAGAGACTTCTCCAAAGAAGATAAAAATGGCCAAGAAACACATGAAAAAAATTAAACATCATTAGTCATTAGAGAAATGCAAATCAAAACCACCAATGGGATATCACCAGGATGGGCTATTATTTAAAAAAAAAAACAAAATGGAAAATAACATGTGTTGACAAGGCTATGGAGAAACTGGAACCCCTGTGCATTACTGGTGGGAGTGTAAAATGGTACAACCACTGTGGAAAACAGTTTGGTGCTTTCTCAAAAAGTTAAACATAGAATTACCATATGACCCAGCATTTCACTCCTAGGTATATATCCAAAAGAACAGAAAACAGAGATTCAGACAGACTTGTACACCAGTGTTCAAAGAAGTATTATTCACAATAGCTAAAAGGTGAAAACAATTCAAGTGTCTATCAACAGAAGAATGGAAAACAGAATGTGGTATATACATACAATGGAATGTTATTCAATTGTAAAGAGGAATGAAGCTCTGATACATGCTACAACATACATAAACTTTGAAAACATTATGCTAAGTGCAATAAGCCACACACAAAGGACAAATGTGGTATGATTCCATTTATATGAAGTATCCAGAATAGACAAATTCAGAGACAAAAAGTAAAATACAGGTTACCAGGGGCTGGGAGAGGGAGGCAGTTATTGCTTAATGGGTACAGAGTTTCTCCTTGGGATGGTGAAAAAGTTCTGGAAATAGATAGTGGTGATCATTATACAATGCTGTGAATGCCACTAAACTGTAAACTTAAAAATGGTTAAAACAGTAAACTTTATGTTATGTAAATTTTACCACAATAAAAAAATTAGTAATAAAGAGTCTGGCCCCAAACAGCTTTATCTGCAGCCACAAATTCCCTTCCTTCTCACCAACATGTACCTTGCATTCCACTCTCCTATTGAACTGCTTGACCTGTGAAGGTACAACATACTTTCAAGCTTTCCTGGCTTCATTTATGTTCCTTCTGTCCTTACCCCTTTCTAAGTTTGGTGAACTACTCTTCATCCATTAGGATTCATCTTCAGTGAATCTTTTCTTTCCTGATTTCCTGAAGCAGTTAATCAATTGTTCTTTAATACTTTCAAATCCCTTTGTAAACAGTTCTACTGTGGCATTTGATCATGCATTACAAATTATTTCTCTATGTGTATCTCCCCCATTAGATCAAGTTCCTTGAGGACTAGTAATTTTTTTAATATTCTTTTTTTAAAATTGAAGTATAGCTGATTTACATATCCACTATTGAGGACTAGTATTGAATATTATTTTTCTATCCCTAGCACCTAGCACATGGTAAATACTCAACTTTCCCATATAAATGACTTACGCACATAATGTGCTTTGAAAAATCACAAAGCACTATATCAGGAAAAGGACTTATTTCATTTTACCCTTTGTGAATTTATTTTAAGTTAGTTTCCAGTTTATGCAACAAGTCCCTGATGATACGCAGTATATAAGACAACTCAATTTTTTTCATTATGCTCCCATTAACTAATCCTAAGGTTTTCTTCTCTTCATATAAATGCTAAATTGAACCAGGAGAATATTTTTGAGTTTCTAAATGAACAAAATACTAATCTAGATGTACTATCATGTTTCAAAAAAAGGATACATTCTATGTATGCCAGAAAGATAATGAGTTGATAATGAGTGCCTTTACATCAGAATATTCTGATTATGTCTTCCAGAAAAGTAGTGTAATCAGATATGTGGATAATATCTGTGGTAGCCCCAGCACATATTTATGCATGCTTTAAGATCCAGTGCAGGGGCTTCCCTGGTTGCGCAGTGGTTAAGAATCCGCCTGTCAATGCAGGGGACACGGGTTCAAGCCCTGGTCTGGGAAGATCCCACATGCTACGGAGCAACTAAGCCCCATGCATCATAACTACTAAGCCTGCACTCTAGAGCCTGCAAGCCACAACTACTGAAACCCGCAAGCCACAACTACTGAAGCCCATGCGCTTTACGGCCTGCGTGCCACAACTACTGAGCCTGCGTGCTGCAACTACTGAAGCCCGTGCGCCTAGAGCCCGTGCTCTGCAACGAGAAGCCACCTCAATGAGAAGCCCACACACTGCAACGAAGAGTAGCCCCTGCTCACCACAACTAGAGAAAGCTCGCGTACAGCAACGAAGACCCAACGCAGCCCAAAATTTTTTTTTTTTAAAGTAAGTTTAAGAGCCAGTGCAAACTGCTGAATCAATCATCAAATATCTACTGAGTCCACACATAGGGCATAGTACCAAATACGCTAAGTGTTTACAAAGTTTCAACTAGATTTTTATAGTCAAGAAATTCACAACATAAAATTGGAAGACATGAAAAAACAGATCCAGTATAAATGTTCAGATACGGTTATTCACTCAACAGTTATTTATTAACTGGGTATAAACCAGGTACTTAAAACACATACAGATTAATAAATATGGACTCTTCCTCAAGAATCTTAAACAGTTATTAAGCAATATTATGACAGGGACTGTGGGAATACAAAGATGAACAAAACATACAGCCCTATTTGGCCCACAATCTAGTTATGGAGAGACAATCATATGTAAATAATTACAGCAATTAACATTGGTGACTCTTCCTCAAAACTCTTTCCCTTGACCTACATGCCACCACAGTATCCAGCTTTTTCTTCCTCTCTCTGGCTACTCTTTCTCACTCATTTAAACCTGCTCCTCCTCTACTATACCCTTATATGCTGCAAAGCTCTGTCTTACATATTCATCATCTCACTCTATAACCTAGACCATTCCTATGACTTCAACAACCAAAATCTTTTCCTAGCTTGTCCTTTCTACTGAGTTCCAGAAGTGTATTTTCAACTGCCTACTAGATATTTCATAGATTCCTCAAACTCGACTAACCTAAAATTGCACTGTTCTCAAACTAACTTCTAATCTAAGGTTCCTACCTCAGGTCACGGCACCACCACCAGTATCACCAGTAACACAGGATTCATCTTTGCCTCCCCATCACACATCAAATGTATTACAAAATTTTGTTAATTCTATTTCTCTCCATTTCTGTGCCTTAATGACCCAGTACTTCTCCATCAAGATGCCACTGGCATTTGGAGTGAAACAGTCCTTCATTGTTAGAACTCTCTTCTGCAATACAGAACATCTAGCATTCCTGGCTCCACACCTAAATGCCATTAACACTCCCCAGTCATCAGTGCTAACAAAAATGCCTCCTGAGGCTGGTATTGCCCAGGTTAAGAATTATACTGTGCTTACCTGAAGACTCCATTATCTCTCATCTCTACTACTAAAAAAAATTCTTTAATAAAAATCTTATATTTATTTTCCCTATATCTACTTTTTCTCCCTTCTAATCAATTCTCTATTCTGCAGCCAGAGTAGTGTTTTAAGCTCAGTTTGCTCAAGTAATTCCTCTACTTAAAATCCTTCAATGTTTCTGATCTTAGGAGAAAGCATTTAGTCTTTTGCCATTAAATATAATTTTAGCTGTGGGGTTTTGATAGACATCCCTGATGAATATGAGGAAGCTTCCTTCTATTCCTATTTTGCTGAGAGTTTTTATCATCAATGAGTGTTAAATTTTGTTAAATGCTCTCTCTGCAAGGCTATCCAATCCCACTTCTATTTAACATTGTACTGGAGGTCCTAGCCAGTACAATAAGGCAAGGAAAAATAAAATAAAAAGCATCCAACTGGAAAGGGGGAAAAAAACTGTCTTTATTTGCAGATGACATGATCCTGTCCAGAAATAATTTTAAAGTATCTACCAAAAAAGCTACTACTAATGAGTTCTAATGGCTTTTTGTAGAATCCTTAGAATTCCTTAGATTCCATTAGCGCTAGAACTAATAAGTTCTAGTGCAGGGAAATGACCAATATATAAAAATTAATAGCACTTCTATACACCTGCAAAGAAGAAGTAGAAAATGGAATAAAAGACACAATTCCATTTTTGATAGCATCAAATACATGAAATACTTGGGGATAAACATAATAAAATATGTGAGTCTGGAACACTGAAAATTATAAAATGTTGCTGCAAGAATTTAAAGAAGATGTAAACATAGATATACCACATTCATGGATTGGAAGATTCAATATGGTTAAGATTCAGCTCACTCCAAATTGATTTATAGACTTATTATGGTTGAGTTGTATCCCCCCAAAGATATGTTTGAGTCCTAACCACCCCCCAATACCTGTGAATGTGACCTTACTTAGAAATAGTGTCACTGCAGATGTAATCAAGTTAAAATGAAGTCACACTGGATTAGGATAGGCCTTAATCCAATATGACCAGTATCCTTACTAGAAAAGAAAACAGAATTAGGGAAGAGAACACCATGTGTAGAGACAAAGACACACAGACGTGTTGGGAAGACAGCCATGGAAGATGGAAACAGAGACTGAAGTTATGCTGCCATAAGCCAAAGAACGCTTGGAGTTATCAGAAGCTAGAAGAATCTTCTCCTAGAGGCTCCAGTGAGAGCATAGCCTTGTCAACACCTTAATTTTGGACTTCTACTCTCCAAAACTGTGAGATAATAAATTTCTATTATTTTAAGCTATCCAGTTTGTGGTAGTTTGTTACAGCAGCCCTAGGCAACTAATACACATAGTGAATACTCAAAAGTTATTTGATTTGTCGGCAAGATAACTACTCTTATATAATAATATATAATTTTATATATTTTAAAACAATATATAGATATAGGTATATAAGGTGTGGCAATATAGTTTATTGGAAAGGACTTTTGGAATCAAACAGACCTTTGAGTTTAGAATTCTTCCATTTTCTCACCTGCCTGTTTCTTCAACCATAAAATGAGAAGGTTTAATGGAAATACATAAAAGCCTGTCCAGTACAGATTTTTTTAAAAAATAAATTTATTTATTTTTGGTTGCGTTGGGTCTTTGTTGCTGTGCGCGGGCTTTCTCTAGTTGCAGAGAGAGGGGGCTACTCTTTGTTGTGGTGCACGGGCTTCTCATTGTGGTGGCTTTTCTTGTTGCAGAGCCCGGGCTCTAGGCACACGGGCTTCAGTAGTTGCGGCACACAGGCTCAGCTGCTCCACAGCATGTGGGATCTCCCCAGACCAGGGCTCGAACCCATGTCCCCTACATTGGCAGGCAGATTCTTAACCACTGAGCCACGAGGGAAGCCCTCCAGTACAGATTTTGACATTTAATAATGTTAGTTTCTTTATTTCCTGGGTGCATTGGTATAGTTAATCTTGAAGAAATTTGGTCTTTTTTTTTTTTTGGCCATGTCACGCAGCTTGCAGGATCTTAGTTCCCCAACCAGGAATGGACCCGCGCCCCCTTCAGTGGAAGCATGTTGTCCTAACCACTGGACTGCCAGGGAATTCCCTGGTCTTGTATTAAAACCCTAATATATTAACTCACCAAAATATATTGGTCACATAATGTACTCTGTACTACAAAGTTCTTAGAACCATGTCCCCGCTTTTTTTGGGGCTTCCTTTCTTTCTTTTTTTTTTTTTTTTGGCGCTATGCGGGCCTCTCACTGTTGTGGCCTCTCCCGTTGCGGAGCACAGGCTCCGGACGTGCAGGCTCAGCGGCCGTGGCTCACGGGCCCAGCTGCTCCGTGGCATGTGGGGTCCTCCTGGACCGGGACACGAACCCGTGTGCCCTGCACCGGCAGGCGGACTCTCAACCACTGCGCCACCAGGGAAGCCCCATTCACTGGTTTTTGACATCATATTTTACATCTTTTTCTTTTGTGTATCCTTTAAACTGCTTATTTCAGATACATACGATTTTACTACTTTTGTCTTTTAACCTTCCTACTAGCTTCATACATGACTGAGTTACTACCATTATGGTATATTTGCCTTTATAAAGAGACTTTTCCTTTTGTAATTTTCAGGTTTCTAGTGGTGGTCTTTTATTTTTCACTTAGAGAAGTCCCTTTAACACTTTTCTGTAAAGCTAGTTTGGTGGTACTGAACTCAAGGCTTCTTCTTGTCTGTAAAACTTCTTATCTCTTCATCAAATCTGAATGAAAGCCTTGCCAGAGAGAGTATTCTTGGTTGTATGTCTTTCCCTTTCATCACTTTAAATATATCGTGCCACTGCCTTCTGGCCTGCGGAGTTTCGCCTGAAAAGCCAGCTCTTATGGGAGTTCCCTTGCATATAACTTGCTGCTTTTCCCTTGCTGCTTTTTATTTTTTAA
Organism: Kogia breviceps; assembly: GCF_026419965.1. Taxonomy (NCBI): domain Eukaryota; kingdom Metazoa; phylum Chordata; class Mammalia; order Artiodactyla; family Physeteridae; genus Kogia; species Kogia breviceps. The sequence continues at coordinate 87,965,757 of NC_081312.1, read as the reverse complement.
CATCTTTACTGGAGTATAATTGCTTTACAATGGTGTGATAGTTTCTGCTTCATAACGAAGTGAATCAGCTATACATATACATATATTCCCATATCTCTTCCCTCTTGGGTCTCCCTCCCTCCCACCCCTTTAGGTGGTCACAAAGCACCGAGCTGATCTCCCTGTGCTATGCAGCTGCTTCCCACTAGCTATCTATTTTACATTTGGTAGTGTATATATGTCACTGCTACTTTCTCACTTCGTCCCATCTTATCCTTCCCCCAACCCCATGTCCTCAAGTCCATTCTCTACGTCTGCATCTTCATTCCTGCCCTGCCCCTAGGTTCATCAGAACCATTTTTTTTCAGATTCTATATATGTGCGTTAGCATACGGTATTTGTTTTTCTCTTTCTGACTCATTTCACTCTGTATGACAGACTCTAGGTCCATCCACCTCACTACAAATAACTCAATTTTGTTTCTTATTATGGCTGAGTAATATCCCATTGTATATATGTGCCACATCTTCTTTATCCATTCATCTGTTGATGGACACTTAGGTTGCTTCCATGCCCTGGCTATTGTAAACAGTGCTGCAATGAATATTGAACCACTGATCTTTTTATTCTCTCTGTAGTCTTGCCTTCTTTAGAATATCATATGGTTGGAATCATATAGTATGCATCCTTTACAGATTGGCTTCTTTCACTTAGTAATGTGCATTTAAATTTCATTTCTTTTTAATTGATTAATATTCTTCCATTGTCTAAATGTACCACGGTTTATCTGTTTACCTACTTAAGGACATCTTGTTTGCTTCCAAGTTGTGGCAGTTATGAGTGAAATGATATAAATGTTATGTGTGCAGGGTTTTGTCTGGGTATAAGTTTTCAACTCCTCTTGGTAAATACCAAGGAACACGATTGCTGGGATGGTACGATGGTACAAATGTAAGAAACTCCCAAACTGTCTTCCAAAGTATCTGTACCATTTTGGATTTCCAGCAGCGATGAATGAGAGTTCCTGTTGCTCCATGTCCTCACCAGCATTTGGTGTTATCAGTGTTCCCGATTTTGGCCATTCTAATAGGTATGTAGCAGTATCTCATTGTTGTTTTAATTTGTGTTTCCTGATGACATGTGATATGAAGCATCTTTTCATATGCTTATTTGTCATCTGTGTATCTTTTTTAGCAAGGTGTCTGTTAAGCTCCTTGGCCCATTTTTAAATTGATAGCTGTGCTTTTTAGAGATGTATCTCTATAGCCCCATACATTGCACTCTTCTACTCATGCCCTATGACTTTACTTACTTTGAAATTACATGTTGTCTTCTCTCACGCTAGGCCATGAGCTCCTTAAGGGCAGGAACTGTGGCTGATTAATCTTTTTATTTTCAGCATGCCTCCCAGATCCTGGTTTGTCTGGGTGTTCAAGAAAGCTTTGTTGGACAGAACTGAACTCAGGCCAGTTGTGAGGTGTACTGTATCCTTGGTGACATGGGTGGGTGGGGAAGGCTGGAATGTGTGATTACATTTTAACACCAATTCTCTGACGCTGACTGGGTTGATCTAGTTCTGACACTAACTACCCAACTACCCAGAGTTAACACAGTCCCCACAAGTTAAGGACGCAGTCCCACAGGATTACCCCTTACCATATCAGACCCCAGCCACAATTTTCAGGTATCTCCAAGAAACCCACACTTCTGCCTGGCCGTCTACAAATTTGGGGATTTGCATGACCTCCTCAGGTTCGGAAATATTTTAGAATACCTCACAGAACTCAAGAAAAGCAGTAAACTTGTGATTGCCCTTTTATTATAGAGGATCCAAATGAATACCCAGATGAAGAGGTATGTAGGGCAACAGGATGGGGGAGAGGAGGGTGCAAGAGCATCCATCCCTGTGGAGTCAGGGTGCCCTCCAGTACATCAATATATTCATCAATGAGGAACCTCCCCAAACTTCACTGTTCAGAGTTTTAAATTCAGGTTTCATTGCATAAGCATTTTTTAAAAAATTTAATTTATTTTTTTATACAGCAGGTTCTTATTAGTCATCCATTTTATACACATCAGTATACATGTCAATCCCAATCTCCCAGTTCATCACTCCCACACCCCCGCCACTTTCCCCCCTCGGTGTCCATACGTTTTTTTTTCTACATCTGTGTCTCAATTTCTGCCCTGCAAATAGGTTCAGCTGTACCATTTTCTAGGCTCCACATGTATGTGTTAATATATGATATTTGTTTTTCTCTTTCTGACTTACTTCACTCTGTATGACAGTCTCTAGATGCATCCACATCTCTACAAATGACCCAATTTCGTTCCTTTTTATGGCTGAGTAATATTCCATTGTATACATGTACCACATCTTCTTTACCCTTTCATCTGTCGATGGGCATTTAGGTTGCTTCCAGGACCTGGCTATTGTAAATAGTGCTGCAATGAACATTGGGGTGCATGTGTCTTTTTGAATTACGGTTTTCTCTGGGTATATGCCCAGTAGTGGGATTGCTGGGTCATATGGTAATTCTATTTTTAGTTTTTTAAGGAACCTCCATACTGATCTCCATAGTGGCTGTATCAGTTTACATTCCCACCAACAGTGCAAGAGGGTTCCCTTTTCTCCACACCCTCTCCAGCATTTATTGTTTGTAGATTTTTTTGATGATGGCCATTCTGACTGGTGTTTCCCTTGCTGCTTTTAATATTCTTTCTTTATCTTTAATTTTTGCCACTTTAATTACTATGTGTCTTGGTGTGGTCCTTATTGGGTTGATCCTGTTTGGGACTCTCTGTGCTTACTGGACCTGGATGTCTGTTTCCTTTCCCAGGTTAGGGAAGTTTTCAGCTATAATGTCTTCAATTATGTTTTCTGTCCCTTTCTCTCTTCTCCTTCTGGGACCCACACAACGTGAATGTTAATATGCTTGATGTTGTCTCAGAGGTCTCTTAAACTGTCCTCATTTCTTTTTTTTTCTTTTTTCTGTTTGGCTTCAGTAATTTCCACTACTCTGTCTTCCAGCTCACTGATTCATACCTCTGTATCATCTAATCTACTGTTGATTCCTTCCAGTGTATTTTTCGTTTCAGTTATTGTATTCTTCATCTTTGTTTGGTTCTTCTTTATATTTTCTAAGTCTTGTTAAAAACTTCAAACATCTACTCATCCAATCTTCTCCCAAGTTCTTTGAACATCTTTACAATCATTACCTTGAATTATCTGTTGGGTAGATTGCCTATCTCCACTTCACTTATCTCTTTTGGGGTTTTATCTTGTTCTTTCATTTGGAAGATATTCCTCTGTTGCCTCATTTTGCCTAATTTACTGTTTTTATTTCTAAGTATCTGGTTGGTTTCATTTCCCAACCTCGGAAAAGTGGACTTTTGTAGATGTCCTATGCGTCCCAGCAGCATACTCCCCTCTGGTCACCAGAGCTATATGCTCTAGGGGTGCCCCCTATGTGGGCTACATGGGCCCTTCTGTTGTGGCGGTCTGTCTACTGCAGGCAATCTGGTAGGTGTAGCTGGCCCCCAGCCCTGTTGGCTACCAGGCTGTGCCTTGTGTGGAGGCTGCTGGCCACTGGTTGGTGAGGCTGGGTCACAGGCTACTAGCTGAGGGCTCTGGGGTCCTAGGACTAGTGTTGGCCCACTGGTGGGTGAGGCCAGTTCCTGACACAGCTGGCTGCAGGGTCCAGGGTGTCCCAAAGCTGGTGCTGGCCCACTGGTGAGTGGGGCTGGATACTGGGGTAGCTGGCTAAGGGGTCCAAGGTGGTATCGGCCTGCTGGTGGGTGGGTTTGGGGCCCAGGGCATCCCGGGGGCTACTGCTGACTTCCTAGTGGGCTAAGCAGAGTTCCCGGGTCTCTGGTTATAGGGCCTTGGGGGTCTTGGAGCTGGTGTTGGCTTGTTGGTGGGCAGGGCTGGGGCCAAGGGGGTATTAGGGCTGGTGTTGCCCTGTTGGTGGGTGGGCTGGGTCCTGGTACAGGAGACTGCCTTGATACAATTCTTCTATCAGATAAATGTATCGTGAATATGTCTTCCAACCCATGACTTGCTTTTTCTTTCTTTCTTTTTTTAAATAGTGCCTTTTGAGGAGGAAAGTTTTTAATTTTGATAGTCAAATTTATCTGTTTTTTTCTATATGGATCATGCTTTCTGCGCCCTCAAAATCCATGACTATCCAAAGTCACAAATATTCTCCTGTGTTGTCTTCTAGAAGATTTATAGTTTCACCTTTTACATTTAGGTCCATGATTCATTTCAAGTTAATTTTGTATATGTTGTGAAGCAGCACAACCGATACAACACCACCACCCACCCCACAACCGTAAAGATATCCAGTTGCTTTAACATCTTTCGTTGAAATGTTTCCCCATTAAATTGTCTTGGCACTTTTGCCAAAAATCAATTGACCATATATCTGTGTATCTATTTCTGCACTCTATTCCATTCCAGTGATTTATATGCCTATTTTTTTAAAATAATTCCACACTGTCTTGATTACTATATCTTTATAATAAGTCGTGAAATCAGGGAGTATAAGTCCTCCTACTTTGTTCTTTTTAAAATTGTTCTGGCTATTCTAGGTTATTTGCACTTCCATATACATTTTAGAAACAGCTTGTCAGTTTCCATTAAAAAAACAAAATAACTTTTAAAAGTCCGCCAGAGTTTTTATTGAATCTTATATTAGTTTTCTACAGCAGGGGTCCCCAACCCCCGGGGCACGGACCATTACTGGTCCACGGCCTGTTAGGAACCAGGCCACACAGCAGGTGAGCGTCGGGCGAGCAAGCGAAGCTTCATCTCCTGCTCCGCATAGCTCACATTACCGCCTGAACCATACCCTGCCCCCCTCCCATCTGTGGAAAAACTGTCTTCCACGAATGCGGTCCCTGGTGCCAAAAAGTTTGGGGACCGCTGTTCTAGAGCCATTATAACAACGTACCACAAACCCAGTGACTAAAACAACCAAAAATATTCTCTCACAATTCTGGAGGCTGAAAGTCCAAAGTTAAGTTGTCTGTAGGGCCATACTTTCTATTTGAAAGCCCTAAAGGAGGATCCTTCCTTGCCTCTTTCTTAGCTTCTAATAGTTGTTGACAATCCTTGGCATTCCTTGACTTATAAATGCATCACTCCAATCAAGGCCTCCATCTCCACATGGCCTTCTTCCCTGTATTTCTTTATGTATCCAAATTTCCTCTTCTTATAAGGACACAAGAAATTTGATTAGGGTCCACTCTAATCCAGTAACCCATAACACTTTGTATCAGCACTAAGGACTATCAAGAACTCATTGGAGGGGTTTCCCTGGTGGCACAGTGGCTGAGAGTCTGCCTGCCGATGCAGGGGACATGGGTTCATGCCCCAGTCCTGGAGGATCCCACATGCCGCGGAGCGCCTGGGCCCGTGAGCCATGGCCGCTGAGCCTGCGCGTCTGGAACCTATGCTCCGCAATGGGAGAGGCTACAACAGTGAGAGGCCTGCGTACCACAAAAAAATAAAATAAAAAAGAACTCGTTGGAAAAATTTTTAAATATGGTCCTTCCTCAAGCTACTTAAAATTTTGTTGAGAAGACAAAGTCAACACCTAAGAAACTATTAGTGAAAAATGAAAAACAAAATAAATTAGTGTGGCTCAAACAATAAATGTTACTTGTGTACAAAGAAAAAAAAGCATACTCCAGGTCAGAAGTCCCAGAGGGCTTCATGGTCGAAGTACCAAAAGATTAGTATAACAGAGAAACAGAAAAGAGGTAAGAGTCATTAACAGGAACAAAGGTACAGAAACAGAAATTAACATGACACAGAAAGGCAGGTGGGGAGACAAAGGTAAGCAAAGCAACACATCTGGAACACAGTTTGGGTCAGGAGACAGTAGGAGAAGACGGTAGATGGAGGCACTCCATGGAAGACCTTAAAGGTTAGACAGCAGAATTCTGATTTGACACAGTGAGTGATACAACTACTCTGAAAGTAAGGTTTGAGGAAGATGGTTTGCTTAAGGGGGAAAACTAACTGAAAGAAATAGAGTCCAGGGCAAGGAGGCTAGTTAGGAAGCTCCTGCTGCCTTTCCAATCAATTCTCTATTCTGCAACCAGAGTGATTTTTTTTTAAACTCAATTTGATCAAGTAACTCCTCTGCACCTTCACTGAATATGAGATGCTGAAGGAATCAAAGATGACACCAAAATTTCTAACCTCCATCTTAATAATAGTTGCATGAGCTTTATAAGGACCAAGAAGGTAGGAAAGGGATATATAGTTTGGAGAGGAGGTATGAATTTTGTATGGCTTATGAATAATTTGAGGTAGCAATTAAACAACAGCTAGAATTTGGCCAAATTATGATGGGGGAGGCAGAGGCAAAGGCAGGAATTTTCATGTGCAGCATATTAAAGAACTGTACAAGGCTGATCTTCAAATTACAGAGGGATAGGCAGGCTTCAGGGAGTCAGCTGAGACAAGTATGAGAGGAGTTAACTAAGCCTAATTAGAAGTGGACCAGGAAAGGTGGCAGGGGTGGAGTCAGACAACCAGGAGCAAAGGGTGAGGCAGGTTGGCTAGAGCTGGGATGGATCTTAAGCAGGAACCCGTACAGAATCCCATCCTGGAAAGAAGGCAGGACAGAAATAAGGAAGAGGTTGTGGAATAATAATAGCTAACATAACACTTATTAAATATTTCTTTTTTTTTTTACTATGTGGTAGGCATTGTTCTAAACATTTAAATGAATTTATTCACTTAAACTTCACAAGAGTGAGAGAGCTAACTCTTATTGTCCTTATTTTACAGATATGGAACCAAGGCACAGAGAAGTTAAGTGATTTGCCCAGGGTTCTACACAGAGCAAATGGCAGGCCAAGATTTGAGACCATGGTAATGAACATCTACTCTGTGCCAGGGTTTTACATATACTTATTTGGTATGTGTATGAGTGTTGTGTACACACACAAATGCAACGAGGATTTTTTTGGAAAAAAAAAAGTAATATGTTACCCACCCTCCTTTCTGGCACATGACCTTTCCCCTATTCAAGCAAAGGTACAATATATTACTGCCATCAGGGAGGATTATGGTTGTTAAGGGAAAAAGAGATCATTTACTGTTCAGCTTCAAACCTAAAAACTGACTTCTTTTTTTCATCTGTAATAAAACAACAGTTTTGGGAAGGTCTTTTTCTACATTCTAACAGCTTCTTTTATTTATCAAGAGCTTGACTTGGCCCACCTGGATCACATAACTTTGGTACCAGATACAGGCAGGAAGAATTCAAGTTAGGATAAGAGAAATAACCAACACCTAGGAAATAGAAGAAAGAGTCTTTCTCACAGAAAGAAGAAAGAAAAAGCAGTGTGTGTGTCACAGATTCCCCCTTGTTATGGGCTGAACTGTATTCCTCCAAAACCCATATACTGAAGTCTCAACGCCCATTACCTCAGAATGAAATCTATTTGGAAATAAGGTCTTTAAAGAGGTAATTAAGTTAAAATGAGGCCATTAGGGTGGACCCTAATGGGGTCCTAAAGAAGAGGAAGAGACCCCAGGGATGCAGGAGCACAGAAGTACAACCATGAGATGAAAAAGCAGCAAGAAGGTGGCCATCTGCAAGCCAAGGAGAGAGGCTCCAGAAGAAACCAAACTGCTGGTACTTCAACCTTGGACTTCTAGACTCCATTAGAGTTTATGTTACATCAGAACATAAATTTCTGTTGTTTTTAGCCAACCAGTCTGTAGTATTTTGTACAGCAGCCATAACCAATACACCCCTCTAGGCTGAAACTCCTTAGGGAGGAAGGCAAAAAAACAAGGTAAATGTGGGGGGAATCCCAAAGAAGAGGATCTTGTTTCTCACTTCGACAATTTCAAGCTCTCTTAAAGAATTTCTGTGTTCTAACAGCCCAGATAACAGATTGAAAATGGCAGGATAGAATAATAAATTAGAAGATGTCCAATGTCACCTTTCCGATTCCTGTGGAGCAGGGATTCCTAGATTCCCAAAGATAGCCTGACAGTTGCAATGAGTACACCTAGCACCTAGACTTTGGTCTCTAATACCATTTTCCAATAAAAGGAACTAGGGCTCCGTGGAGAAGGAGTCTAGGACTGGGGCAGGAAGTATACAAGATAAGTCAGAAGTATCTTGTAGTGCCAGAAAGTAGGGGTTTGTCACAATGATGGGGTATCATGTCAGAGAGATATAGGAGGCAAATGAAAGAGCTCCCAATGGCCAAAGTTGGAACGATTTGAGCAAAAAAATAAAGTAGCATTGGATTATCACCTAAAGTATAAAATAAATATCTATGAACCCATACTGATATAAATAAATGACTGAATAAATAAATAAGGGAGAAGAGATAAAGGTCCAAGTAATTTATATGCAGAAGAATTCCAAGTAATTTATATGGATACTTTGCCCTTAAGAAGATAGACCATAACTCCCAATTCATTAAGTGTTGGCTGCACATAGTAACTTCCTTCCAAAGAGTACAGCATGGGAAAGGAGAAAAAGAGAGTAACTTTACAGTGGAGAAACCTGACAAACACTACCTCAAGCCAGGTGATCAAAGTTAACATCTAGTGATAAGTCATTTTGAGAGATGTTCCCTTGATACGATGAGTATGGCACTTTATCTCTGTGGTCTTCCTCCCCAAAACCATTACCTGAGTCTAATCCTGAGACAAGCATCAAACAAATCCCAACTGAGGGACATTCTACAAAACACCTGACCAGTGATCCTCAAAACTTTCAATATCATAAAAAACAAAGTCTGAAAAAACTGTCACAACTAAAAGAAGACTAAAGAGACATGACAACTAAATGTACTGTGGAACCCTGGATGGGATCCTGGAACAGAAAAAGGGCATTAGAGAAAAACTGAGAAAATCAAGATAAAGTATGGACTTGTTATTAATAATGTATCAATAGGGATTCATTAATTATGACAAATGTACCATATTAATGTAAGATGTTAATAACAGGGTAAATTAGGTGTGGGGTATGAGGAAACTGTTTGTACTATCTTCGCAATAATTCCATAGATCTAAAATAACAGTTAAAAAAAAAAACGGTAGCCGGAGCAAGGACTGCCTTGCCAACACCCCCTCAAAACACATCATACCTAAGGCAGCTAGCTCATCAGAGTAAAGGGATGTTTGGTGTGGAACATCTATGGAGTGGGGAAGGGTATAAAGGGAGGTGATGCCGCCGTAAGATCCTGGTCTCCAAAAAACTGTGAAGCAAGTACCTGGTCAGGCGTCCAAACACCACTGTTGATACTTAAGAGAAAGACCCTTGAGGAACCCCAAAACCACGTGCAGATTTGAGGTCACTGCCCACATTGCCCTGGGGACACAAGATTTAACCTACATCTCAGACACTATGGTGACAATGAGAATATTAACAGTCAGGATACCTTACTTAGGCTGCAACTAAGGAACTCTCAACTTGACTGGCTTAAACAATATGGAAATTTTTTTTTTTTTGCGGTATGCGGGCCTCTCACTGCCGTGGCCTCTCCCGCTGCGGAGCACAGGCTCCGGACGCGCAGGCCCAGCGGCCATGGCCCACGGGCCCAGCCGCTCCGCGGCATGCGGGATCCTCCCGGACCAGGGCACGAACCCGTGTCCCCTGCACCGGCAGGCGGACTCTCAACCACTGCGCCACCAGGGAAGCCCTGGAAATTTTTTTATCTCACAAAACGAGTGCCAATATTCTATTGTAACACTCCACTCTGCCATCTTCAGTGCCTCAGCCATTCCTTAGCTAACTCTCCCGGCACTCCGGTTGCCTCAATTTCAGGTATCACGTGCAGAAGCAACAGTATCTGGCAGAAGAGACCATCTCTTCATTTTGAAGAGTACTGCTCAGGTACTTTGTAGAATGTCCCTGAACATGAGTTTTTCTGATGCTTTCTTATGATTAGACTGGAGATTTTTGATTTGGGGTGAGATAACCACAGAGGTGCAAGTATGACTCTTTTAAGGAGCAAGGAAACTTCCCTTCATGACTCACTAGCCAGCCCCTTCCTAAACTAATCACTGGGAATAATGAAATTACCATAATCAGTTTAAACCAATCAGGACTTAGCCCTGAGTCACAGAGAAGGATATATATCAAACAAAGGGGGTATAAATGATTATTGAGGGGGAGAGCACCAGTGTGTACTATAGGTAAAAACCCTGAAAGGCAGAGAGAGCTTTAAAGAGACTACATTAATATGATTAAACATTAAAACAAGTCTATTTTAAAATGGAAGACACTTTTGATTGTCAAATTTACTTCAACACTATCACCACCCACAGGGATTTTAGATCATTTATAGAAAATAAATCCCTCCTCTCAGCTATTGAGGTAGTAGCAGGAATAAAGGAAACCCCTATGAAAGACAAATTTTATCTATAGTTCATCTAGACCAAGACAACCCTTTATATTAGCAACTCAAAGCCTCCTCATTAACCCCAGGAACATACACTCACAAGCTCTCCAACAAAGATGCTATAGCTAGTTCAAAATATAAAATTGACATGCAAAGAAGAGGTGTAGATTTGTGAGCCAGTTGCATAGAATATTAGCCAAACGATAGTTAAGATACCTGGGGCAACATTTCCCAGATTAGTGTGCTTTGCTACATTCTTCTGTACCATGGTAACAAGTAGGCCATGAAAACAGTAGTCGGTAATCAAATTAACTGATAGAGACTAAGTTAAACAAAATTAAATAGGCTTCTTTACTAATACGTTTCTCAGAGCCTTTATATGCTAGCAGGCATTATGAATTCCAAGAGGAGGATATACTGCTTATACTACTTAACACTTCCCTCCAAAAAGAAGGTTTTCCTCTTCTCCTAACCATCTACAAACAATTTCTGGGACAGCATTCTGCTTAATATCACCTTGAGAAATACTGCTATAAGGGGAAAGCAAAGGCCCAAGAATAAAGTCCATTACTATTAGGCTGTTGGAGAGGGAAAAAAAAAATCCATCAAAGAATATAGTGAAGAAGGCAGGAAGCAAATCCGGAGAGTTGAATGATACAGAAGCAAGAAAGGAGATAGTTTCCAAAAAGCTAGAGACAATCAATTACTGAGAAATTAAATAGAATGAGAATAAAAATGTTTTTTTGGATTTGACCAGGAAGACTGACACCTGTGACCTTCAAGAGACTAGCTTCAGAAAAGAGGTGGAAAGAAGGATGGCATACAGAATAAAAAAAAATTAGGATGGGGATGAAAAAAGAAATAGATGAAACATTTATAGACCACCCATAACCGGAGTTTAGCAGTGAAAATTTAAAAAGACATTGGTTGATTGGGAGAAGGGAGTATACGGAAGAATAAAAAAATTTTAGAACAGTGAACAGCGAACACCTACATATGGCTGAAGGTAAAAGTGAAAACCTACTGAAAGAAACTGATAATTACAGGCCAGTAGATGGAAGAAATGGAATCCTGAGTATAAACTACTAAACAAGACTTATCTTTCTTTCCAGATTAGAGAGAATTTGAATAGTATGCCTAACCATTCCAAGACTGAAGACCTTGTTTTAATACTACAAAATTTCATGGATTTCTGCCTATTCCACCCAAGAGAATTTTTCAGTCTATAGAGTTCAGTATGTAGTATGTTTGTAAGTTTGCTGAGCTCTTGCTCCTCTCAGAAGCTATGTTTTGGTGAAGGTGTAGGTTATAGAAAAGCACTTCCCTGAGGGCTTCAATCTTCATGAAATAAGAAACAAGGTAGAGGTTGGTGACAATAAGGAAGTTGGGAGCTCAGGAGATTTTAATTTATAATGACTTACTACAAATAATTTTAATATACAAAATAAAAACTTATAATAGGAACACACGCAAAAAAGTGTGAAGACTACCGAAAGAGGGTCCAGAAAGAAAGGCATCTACTTATCCCACCCAGAAATTTACTGTGGTAAATCAACAGAAGTTGCATAGGTCATAAGTTAATAACATAGTTCCCAATATGCTGGTGAGAACAAAGACTATTTAGCGGCGGGTCTAGTTACAGTCTAGCTTTAAACTTTTAAAATTTAAACTTAGTATGGCTTTCCAACACCAACCCTAATAGTTAAGCATACAAAATTTCATTTTTATTTCCTTTCAAGATCAATGAGGACAATGACATGAGATTCTGTTGCTTACAACTTATTTTTCTAGGTTCTACCTTTTCGGCTAATTTCACTAACCATTCAAACTGAGTACATAATTTTGGATTATCTATGTCCAAGTCACAAGTGGCTCATATATGGCTCCAGAGCCCATCTATCATAACATTTTCATCACAAAAAAAGGCAGTAATATGACTCTTTGCTTAATACATAGCCTTATAGAGATGTAAAATGTAAGCAGTCTGAGTTCGGACTGCTTTAAAAAATATATGGTGACCACCATAAGTAGAGGAGTTAGAGGAGGCCCCATTCTTTAAATAAACTAATTAATAATAATCAGTGTGCACGGAATAAAGGATAAGGTAACACACCAAACCCGGCAGCCTCCAGATTTGTGTATCTGTAAACGTAAGGCGGCCGACCACATAGGCCAGATGATTACTACTGCCAGCTCAGCAGCTGAGCTTGGAGAAGAGGCGGCATCCACACACAGGCCACTCTTGAGAACCAAAACTTAGAGCCAGTTTCATCTGGCAGGGACTGGAAAATGTGGCAGTGATTAAACCGGTTAAAGTCCTACAGAAATAGGGTTGTTAGCGGTAAGGGGAGCCTCCGAGGCTGCAATTCTGAAAGGCATAAGGCAGCCACGGCTGGGCGAACCCCCCCACCGCGGAGCTGAAAAAAACTATGGGGGTTGAGGGGAGAGGGCTCGTCCTTACCTTGTCATCCTCGCATCTTTTCCCCAGGCCCTCCCTGGCCTGCAGCCGGCTGCTGAGCCGGCCGTAATCGGCCTCTTTCTGGTCAATCTGTTTCTTGTGCGAATCCACCAAGAGCAGGAGGTCCGAATTGCGCTTCTCCAGGCGCCCGCGAGCCACCTCGGTGCGCTGGACCTGGCCCTGCAGCTCGGCCACCTCCTCCTGAAGCAGGACGTGGCGGGAGGAGATGCTCCAGTAGTTGAAGGCGAGGACCGCGATCACCACAAGCAGGACCACCAACACGAAGGAGGGCAGGCGGCCGGCCCGCCTGTTCGCCCCGAAACCCACCATGGGGCCGAACCAGGCTGTACCCCAGTGCCTCGGCGCCGACGCCTGCGGGCAGACGCTCAGGCCGAGGTGGCTGAGTTGCCTGGGGGACGCGGCCCCAGGGCCGGCTGAAGCCGGAGGCGGGCCGATTCGCCCGCCCGCGAGCCAGAGAAGGGGGCGGGGCCGCAAGCCGCAGGCCCCTCCCCGCCCCCCCCTTCAAATCTTGCCACAGCGCGTTAAGCAGGCGCTGAACTAGACCCCGGACCAGCTGGGCGGAACCAGGAAAACCCAGCTGCCCGAAGCCTAGGTCCAACACTTCAGGGTTAGGGGGCGGGGAAAAGAGCCGGAAGGGGGTGGATTTAACTCTGGCCCCGCCCATTGGCTGGGTCTGGGTCGCCAAGGGGGCCATTTCCTAGTTTCCGCCAACGCCCCCTCTTCTCGCGAGAAAGTGGGCTTCTCTCGCTCGTCTCAGCCTTATCTCGCGAGGGTTATCTCTGTCTGGAAGAGTGTTGTGATGATTTTGGCCGTCTGTGTTAGTACTTGTGTACCTGAACCGGAGCTCTTTCGGCTTTTACCTGCTCAATCCCCTTGACCCGCGGTCTAGGGAGTGCCTAGCATGCCATGGCCCTCGTGAGAGTTTTTGTTTTTGAGGACATCTGAGGTTGCGACCACTATGTAAGGAAAACTTAGGTGAGCTGGGGGCAGAAGGGGCGACTAGAAAGATTTTGTATTTGCTTCAGTAGGTTTTCTTGCTTGTGCTAACGATGTGGAGAGAAAACAATAACCAGAGAGAAAAAGACCATGAAATTGTGGTGCCCCAAACATTACGGGGGAAAGCAAGAGAAACTAAGCTTTATGACTGAAAGAGGTGGTGCCAGCCTGGTTTCCAAGGTTACTGCTTTCACTAATGGAAAGAACTTCGAATGTATGAGCCCCTGTTCCTAAACTCACTGCTGCTTTTGCCTCGAACTGGGCTTCCAAGTAGAAAGTCCAGAAGCTGCCCACAATGAATGATAACTTATGCTGTTACTGACAGCAAGCACGGTCCGGGTTAGATATAGTAGCTCTCTTACAAATTGTTTTTGCATACTTTGTCTCATATTCTCTCGGCAACAGTTTTACAGATGAGGAATCCAAGACACAAAGATGTACCAGAAACTTTCTCAAAGTCCCATATCTTGTTTGAAACAGAATTAGGCTTGAATTCGGGTCATTGGTCTCTAACATCATTGCTCTTTGCATTATACCAGGCTAACTGTTGCTATATGTTCGGCATTAATTACAGTGATGCAGAAAAAGCGCTCACCTCTTTTATGTTTTCTGCATATTTCATTTGTCCTTGCATAAGTTTTTTTAAAAACATCTTTCGCATAGAAGTTTTAAAAGTTATTTGGCTCTATCCTGTTTAAGGAGAAGATGGAGTTGCTTTATTTTTCAGACCTCAGGTTCAAGAACAAACATAAACCAACCAAACGCAAGAACTTTGGTATTTTCATTCAAATAAGAGTGGTATGATTTTGAAGAAGACTTGTTATCTTTGAATAATTATTCTATGTTTCCTGTCCATTTCAAAAATAAAGTTTCTTGCCTAATAGTCCTAGAGTAGACTGGAAGAATTATTGCACCCTGAAAGAGTGATGATTTCTCTCTCACAAATACAGAAAAAAAACACCAAAATTATTAATGTTTAGTCCACATCAAACTTGAGCCCTTTGCTCTGGCTTCTTAAGATCTAAGAAATCCCCTCCAGTCTCAAAGGACAAGCAGACCTTGGCAAAAGGGAGCAAGGCAAAAATGGGAAATCCTTATCTATAATGGATCCACCTATCCTTTCCTCAATTTCATGTTGACTTTGCTTTGCTTAGCCAGCAGTTGAAACTATAAAGTGACGTTAAACTGCTTAAGATGTTTCAGATGATCTTTCCAAAAGTGTTTTCATTTTTATGGGGGATTCTAGCATGTAGAAGTATAATACTATTGTACAAAACACATTCACATACATTTTTTCATCAGATGCTTAAAAGAACTATTTGGTACCATTATCCCATTTTACAGATGTGGAAGTAACTTGACCAAAGTCATACATCTAGTAAATGGCAGGGCTGAAGCTTGAAAAACAATCCTCTTTCCACTCTTCCCCCAGGGAGAAAATTTTTTTTAATCTGTTTTGATGGTTACCTCTTCAATTTCTTCCCTCTACTAACAAACACAATCCAGATATGAAGACAGTGTATAAGTGCTCTCCTATAGATGGTTCTGGATTAGGCTTTAAACTAGTTGAGGTAAAAGTCAATTCCTTAAATCAGATGATCGAGGTTAACACAACAGTGGTAAGTCATGTTGTTAGCATGTACCTTTGATAGGATGTGATGGAAGTAGCACTCTGTGGTTTTCATCCCCCAAACTCATAACCCTATCTAATCATGAGGAAAACATCAGACAAATCCCAATTGAGGGACATTCTACGAAATGCCTGAACAGTAATCCTACACACTATCAAGGTCCTCAAAAACAAGGAAAGTCTGAAAATTTTTCACAGCCAAAAGAACAATGTGATATCCTAGATAGGATCCTAGAACGGAAAAAGGACATTAGGTAAAAACTAAGGAAATTTGAATAAACTTGGACTTTAATTAATAATAATGTTTTTATTACTGATTGATTGTCACAAAGGTACCACGCTAAGCTAGGATGTTAGTAATGAGGGAGACTAGATGTAGGGTATATAGGAACTCTGTAGTATTTTTACAGGTTTTCTGTATTTCTAAAACTTCTAAAATTTTAAAAATTAGTTATAAAAGTTCCTATTTGGGGGGATATCTTTTATGATATCAAGTATGGATATAAATATAATTGGAAAGGCATTATAATCACAGATAAATAATGTTTTAAGATTTAATATAGGACGTCCCTGGTGGCACAGTGGTTAAAAACCCACCTAACAATGTAGAGGACAGAGGTTCAAGCCCCTGTCCGGGAAGATCCCACATGCCGTGGAGCAACTAAGCCCGTGCACCACAACTACTGAGCCTGCGCTGTAGAGCCTGTGAGCCACAACTGCTGAGCCCGCGTGCCACAACTATTGAAGCCCCCGCGCCTAGAGCCCGTGCTCTGCAGCAAGAGAAGCCACTGCAATGAGAAGCTTGCGCACCACAACGAAGAGTAGCTCCCACTCACCGCAACTAGAGAAAGCCAGTGCGCAGCAATGAAGACCCAACGCAGCCAAAACAAACAAACAAACAAAAAAAAAACCCTCTCTAAAAAAAAAAAAGATTTAATTGAAGCGTAAGAATCTATTACCCAGTGGCAAGTGAGGTTAAATCATAGGAAGTTTGCTTTTATATGGAGCTCATTTTCTTGAGCTCAAAACACTGTTTGGCATATATTGTCTTCAATATATGTTGACTCATAAGAAATTTGACTTCCTGGATTTGAGCAGAGGAGTAGTTATTTTATAGCTTATTCTTCAATATTTAGGACATTGAGTAGGAGTAGGTTAGAAAGGGTAGCAGCTTGTAGGAATAGAAAATACACAGATGTGTAGGAAAGTTCTTTCCATTGTAAATGAAAAAAAAAACCTAAACTGGTTTAAGCAATAAATAAATAAGTAAAATTATATATGTATATGTGGGTGGGTGGGTGGGTGCATAGACAGATACTAGGGTAAGTTACAGTACTATTGGAAGAGCACCAGGAACTGGGGTCTTTCTGTTTCCGCCCTCTTCTTGGCTTTATTCTCTCCTACTTCAGATGGCCCTTTTCCTTGTAGACGGGAAATGTGGTCCCAGCATCCATAGGGACACATCCTGCCAGTTCCATGATCTGAGAAGCAAAGGAGTTCAGTTTTCTAGCTGTTAGTACAAAAATGAGCAAGGAAAGGTTCTGGTTGTCCAAGCCTGATCGTGTGCACGCCACTTGTACCTATCACTGTGCCCAGGGAGTTGGGGGATTATGATTGGCCCAATATAGGACACTCCTCTGTTGCCAGTGGGCAGTCTGATACCAAGAAACAGAAAGAGTGTTGGGTAGAACTAAACAAATAATATCGTGTCTTGTGGAATCTTAGTTCCCCAACCAGGGATTAAACCTGGGGCCCCGGGAGTGAAAGGGCTGAGTCCTAGCCAATGGACAACCAGGGAATTCCTCCAGTTTTCTTTTTCTTGACATGTATTACCTCCCTTCCAATTAAGAACAGTCAGTGACTGAATAAAGACGTGGTGTCACAGGTTGGGCTCCGCAGGAAACAAACTCTGAGATGGAAGTTAGGAGGGTTTTTTTAAGGGAGTGTGCCTGGGATCACCACCCATAGAAGGGAAGGGAAGGGAAGGGAAGGGAAGGGAAGGGAAGGGAGGAAAACAGGATGGGCAGAGGGAGAAGTTGGGCTGCTATAAAGTCTCAGTGAAAGCCTCAGCCAACCCCCTGAAGAGCTCTGAAGCTGTGTTGTCCCTTCAGAGCTGTCCTGCATTGGAGGGGTCCAGACCTTTATACCCCCAGATCAACCAGGTTTTGGATGGCTAGGGGGAAAAGTCACAGTCACAGGAAGGGGTATGATGTCATGCATGGAGATGGATGCTATGATGTGCCACTCAGATCCCATTTCAGGAATGAAGGACTTTTTCCCCCAGCTGCTGGGAGTGCTGTCAACAGATAGCCCTCAGCTATCAGCCCCCTTCAGAATTACCTCAACTGAAAAGGGTTACCTTGCGAAGAGAATGCCCCCTTCCCATGGCAGCCAGTACTAGTCAAGAGAAAACACAGTTGTTAAGTTACTTCCCTACATCAAACCCATTTCCTACAGTTGTATAGCAAGAGGCAGTATGCTGTAAGGGGTAATGTGGGCTCTGTAGTAAGAATGTGTGAATTAAAAGTCTCTCTTTGCCTCTTAATAAGTTTGTAACATCAAGCCAGCTTCTTAAACTCAGAACCTCAGTGTTCTCATTTCCAAAATGGCCTATCAGTTAGGATAAAGTTTGGCTCCATTTAAGGGGAAAAAATAATAACTTAAACAAGATAGGGTTTTCTCCTTTCTCACATAAAATAGAGAAGCAGGCCATCCGGGACTGGTATGGCAGACTCTTTCCAGCTCACTGCTCTGTCATCCCTGCAATATGGACCTCATCTTCACTTCCAGACATGACATTCTTGGTCCAGGAAGCAGGAAGGAGAAAGGGTATGCCCTTCTCCAACTATTAAGGAGACTTCTCCAAATGTACATTTCCACTTCTCATTGCTCTGAAGCTAGTCACACAGTCAACACCCTGAGACCAAGGAGGCAAGGAAATATATCTTACAGCAGCAATGTCCTCATTTTTTCCAATACTGTAGGTTGTCTTTACATTTTGTTGATGGTTTTCTTTGCTGTACAAAAACTTTTAAGTTTGAATAGACCCCATTTTTTATTTTTGCTTTTATTTATTTATTTAGTTAGTTATTTGCTCTGGGAGACTGATCTAAGAAAATATTTCTATGATTTGCATCAGAGAATGTTTTGCTTCTGTTCTCTTCTAGGAGTTTTACGGTGTCATGTCTTACATTTTGGTCTTTAAACCACTTTGAGTTTATTTTTGTATACAGTCTGAAGAAGTGTTCTAATTTAATTGATTTATATGCAGCTATCCAGCTTTTCCAACACCACTTGTTGAAGAGATAGTCTTTTCTCCATTGTATATTCTTGCCTCCTTTGTCATAGATTAATTGACCATAGGTGCATAGGTTTGTTTCTGGGCCTTCTATTCTGTTCCATTGATCCGTATGTCTGTTTTTTGTACAAATACCACACTGTTTTGATTACTGCAGCTTTGAAATATAGTCTAAAGTCTAGAAGGGTTATCCCTCCATCTTTGTTCTTTTTCCTGAGGATTGCTTTGGCAATTCTGGGCCTTTTGTGGTTCCATATAAATTTTAGGATTGTTTGTTCCAGTTTTGTGAAAAATGTCATGGGTATTTTGATAGGGATTGCATTAAATCTGTAGGTTGCTTTGGGTAGTATGGCTTTTTTTTTTTTTTTTTTGGCTGCGTTGGGTCTTCACTGCTGCACACGGGCTTTCTCTAGTTGTGGAGAGTGGGGGCTTCCTCATTGCGGTCCTCATGCTTCTCATTGCAGTGGCTTCTCTTGCTGCAGAGCATGGGCTCTAGGCACACGGACTTCAGTAGTTGCGGTATGTGGGCTCAGTAGTTGTGGCTTGCGGGCTGTAGAGTGCAGGCTCAGTAGTTGTGGTACACGGGCTTAGTTGCTCCACGGCATGTGGGGTCTTCCCAGACCAGAGCTCGAACCTGTGTCCCCTGCATTGGCAGGCGGATTCTTAATCATTGCACCACCAGGGAATTCTCAGTATGGCTATTTTAACAATATTAATTCTTCCTAATCCAAGAGCCAAGAATTAAATGAGAAATTTAAAACTTCACTATTGTGGCACTATGTTACTGGAATCCTACTTTGTTCAAGGTTTTATATCATAAAGTGTGCATTAATTTAAATTGACTAATTAATTAATTAATTATTATTTGAGTGCCTACTATGTACCAGATAGTGTTGCAGGTAGGAGGAGTTGCAGAGCATACAGTAGAGACAGAAATGTCCTCCTGAATCTTTCAGTCTCTTTCTCCTTTACCAATACGCAACAAGGAAACTACTCAGTCTACCTCCTTTAAAACACCTCCTTTTGACACCTCCCATGCCTTGCTGCTCCCAAGTAGAAATGACCACTATCTTATTGTGCCTCCACGATGTTCTTTAGATTTCTACCATAGCAGTTTATTTTTCTGTTACATATCTGCCTCTTGCTAGACTTTTAGTAGGTGTTTTTCTGAAGGACCATATTAACTGATAGTATGGAGTAGGCTGTGGTTTTATTTTGACCTCACATCATTAGGCTTTCTTCCCCTTCTCCAATGACTGCTCACTTCTTTCTTCCCAGTTTCTTTGGATTTCTCTAAAACACTTTCTGAATACTCTATTAACCATTTCATCTTTTAAAAAATATTCTGGAATTATGGAATTTTAGAACAGGAAGAGATTTTAGAGACTGCCTGATTTAAAACTTCCAGTTTATAAGTGAAGATGAAAATCCAGAGAAGTAGTGTGACTTGCTCAAAATCATTCTAATGGTTAAAGACCAACCTCAGATTAGAATCCAAGCCTTCTTCAAGATCTAGTATAAATCTTCTCTCTCTCGCTCGCTCTGAGATCTTCAAGTTCCAGCTCAGCTCATGTCTTTCTCTTCTGAATTATGCACTAATTGTCCACAAACTGCATCACTTTGGCAATAATCATTCAACCTTACATTGTTACTCTACTCTTTCACATTGGTGTATCTTGCCTGGCTATGAACTCCCCAAAGCACACATTTTGTCACTTTTATTTTCTCTCTTCTTAGCAGGTGGCACAGTAGATAATAGACACATACTAGGAATTCAGTAAATATTTTTACTAATTAATCACCACTTCTCACATACTTTTCCAAAATATAGTGGATCTTGTTCCTTAACATTTCACTTCTATTTCCTTTGTAATTTTTAAAAACCAGACTTATATTCTCGGCAACCAATGAAAAGACGGTCATGCCTCTGCACAGTCTGCTGCAATGTATTTTTTTCTGGACTTGGCAGAAAACCCAAGATTTCTGCCCTATTTTTTTGTTTCTACTGAATTTCATCTAATCTTCTAGCTCTTGGTGGCTTTCTCTGCTAGACATTGTTCTGTAATGACCCAATTAAATATGGCCCCATTTAATGTAGTGGAACTTTATGTGGGGCTAATTTCAAGTGATCATCCTGTAATTTTCCAAACCTTTATTTGTTAATTTTGCTTCCCTGAAACAGTGTACTTGCTGCTGATGCTAGTATGGCACCACAGTAAATCCTCTTGCACTGATGTTCAGGCAGAAGAGACAGCTGTGAGGAGAGCTAGTCATGTGTCATATAGTGCCCTTTAAGGGATCCTTGTTTATCCATTGTCTGAGCTTTAAGTAGAAGCTAAACGCTTTTTTTTTAGCCTACATAATTTTTCACTGAATCTGTTAGTTTCAGCATGTTGTTTGTGTTGTTTTCAGCAGCACAGTCCCCTGATCTATATCAAGTAAACATGATGATGGATTGAACTCACTTCGCTGTTCTGTTCAAGAACTATTTTGACTTGTCAGTATCTTGGAGCGGTAGCACATGACATCCCAAGACAGAACAGAAGCCAGTGTTTGCAAAAGAACACACTTTTCAGCAGAGTAGTATAATAACTTTGAAATACTAATATGTTTTGAAATATATCTGTGAACACTTTCTTATTAACATTATATCAGTGTACACAATGTTCTTTCTTTTGACATCTAGGCACTATTAGGTTTATTTAAAATCTATATTAAAAATAATTGGTATTTTAAAGAAAATCTGTTCATTTCCATAGCCAAGTAACTTATGTCAAATGATATGTGATTAGATGACACCCTGAGTACCCTGTGCTATTTCATGCCTTCGTGCCTTGAACACACACCCTTCTCATTCTCTTCCCTTGAAAGCACTCCCTTCTCATTCTCTAAGCCTTTTGTGATCCTGTTTGAATGTCTCTTCCCCAACGATTTCTTCCTTGTGTCCTGCTACACATAACTTACATGATATTACACTTATTATACCTGTATTACAGCTATTAGTTTACATATTTCATCTTGTTAGACTGTGAGATCCTTAAAGATGAGAATTTTGTCCCATTTATCTTTCCATCATCTGGTGCTGTATCTCACATATATTATGTTGAATGAATGAATGAAAAAGATTTATTCCCTCTGGATATAGTTGGCTCATCCTTAGTCACTCTACCACATATAAGGAAAATCTTAAAAGTCTAAATTTTTCTTGTTTTTTTAAAGAACAGAAATAATTTAATATTTTCTCTTCATAGAAATGAAAAAATTTAATAGTTTACCTTCATGTTTCTGAAAGTAATGCATGCTCAAAATAACAACAAATCAGATAATCAGAAAGGAAAAACAAAAAGTGAAAATTGCCCACAATTCCACCCATCCAAATGTAACCACTACTAACATTTTAGTATAGACCTTTCCTGATTTTTTTCTGTCTACATACATACACACACAAAATATTAAACGAAATTTTTGTGACCAGCTTTTTCACTTAAAAATACCTTGGAAGCAACTTTCCTTGTTAATCAAATTAGCACTACTTATTCACTTTTTTTTTAAGGTCTTGTCTTTTTAAGCAAATGAATACTTTTATTACCATGATAAAATTTTTCTTTAAACACACGGTAGGGTTTTGACCTCAAATACTTGTCAGGTCTGCTACTGAAATGAACTTGCAGCTAGACAACTTATGAATCTTGAAGATACCTCGTCCCTGTTCAGTTTAGGGTCCAAAACAGACAGCCCTTGCTTTTCTTCCCCAGACCCTCCAGGGCCTTTGCAAATATCTCTTTCATTTTATGTCCAGAATCCCCTGAAATGCATCAGGGTATTACATCGATTACACAGAATACCAAGATCTATCTTGTCTCCTATTCTAGGTTCCATGTCACATAAAGCTAAGTTAGGTTGTCCAAACAATATGACCAGACAGGTTACATCAGTGTGCTGCATAAAACTTAAAATTTGAACAAAATACATCTCTCCTCCTTTGTTTTCACAGAGAAATTAAAGTCCCCAAATACAATACCATCCTGCAGCCCTTCTTCTGATTCATCAGTCCTAGCCAGATCAGCCCCATTCACATTCCCAGTTGAAGTCTGATCCCTTCGTCAGCTTCTTTAGCAATCACTTCATGGAGTCGTCTTCTAGAAATAATGCAGCTCCTTCAGCACCTTCAGAGCTGGAGAACTCCAACTCTGAGTCTCATCTGTTACACACAGACCCAAAGTTCCAGGGAGCTATCAGGTCACGCAAAAAAGAGCAAAGCACCTCAAAAATTTACAAATAACGAAAGCCCAGGAACAAATGTGACTGTTGCAAGAGCTTACAATCTAGGCCCTAATTCTTTTTTTTTTTTTTTTTTTTTTTTTTTTTTTTTTTTTTTTTTTTTTGCGGTATGCGGGCCTCTCACTGTTGTGGCCTCTCCCGTTGCGGAGCACAGGCTCCGGACGCACAGGCCCAGCGGCCATGGCTCACGGGCTTAGTTGCTCCGCGGCATGTGGGATCTTCCCGGACCAGGGCACGAACCCGTGTCTCCTGCATCGGCAGGCGGATTCTCAACCACTGCGCCACCAGGGAAGCCCTAGGCCCTAATTCTTGTGAGAGCATGTTCCAAATAAAAGTTACCTCCCCAAAGAAAAACATTTAACAGTCAAAACTCACATTGAGGTCATTAACCACAGACCATAGCAGAAACGTGGTGTAAGTGAGGACAGAGCGTAGACAGAGAAAAAAAAAGAGAAAACAAAAGGCTCTCTGGTTTCAGCTTCTCCAGGGTGTCAGCCAATCTCCATCAGTTGACCAGAATCCATTGGCTGTAAACTGCTGACCCTCCTTCAGGACGACTCTCTCTTCTCTATCCCCCAGAGCAGCTCCACCAGAATCTCTGCCATCTTCGCGATCTCCTTGGCCTTCTCCTCCGCCTTCTTGCACCATTTGGTCCCCTGCCCTCGACTCCGTTGTCCGCGTTCTGCAGATGGTTGAGCGCGCTCTCCTCTGAGGCCTCCACCTGCGTCTTGATCTGGATGAGCATACTGTCCATCTCCCACAGCTTGCTCCCGTTCTGCAGGTAGGCTCTCCCGTGCTCGCAGGTGAGCGCCGCGATGTCCTTGCACATCTCATTGATGACCGGGAGCAGGAACTGCTCGAAGTCCTCCTCGGGCTCCATCACCTCCGCCTCCTCCGGCTCTGCCAGCTCCGCGATGTCCAAGGACCGCATCTTCCCCCGCTATTGCGGAACCGCAGGATGCAAGTTGAGTGCAAAGAAGCAGAGGACCTACATATTCACTTTTGGTAAATGCATAGAAAGATATATTTTATTTTCTTTAACCAATCCCTATAGATGGACACCAAGTTTTTTAGGCAGATTCTTATGGTTGCATGGAACAAATACCACTCTTCCAAGACATTTAAAAAATATAAATAAGACCCTTTTCTCAAGGAAAAGGAGGGTGTGTTATAAGGATGTATATAGATTGGAAGTAGAACCAGAATTGCCTCTATCAGGAATAGAGCTCTAGGAACCACCTTCTCTTTCTGTTGCCTCTATCTTTCTTTTCCCCATATTTCCCTAATAGTCCCTTCTTCCTCAGAGTGTTTGCTTCCTCTAAACTTCCACCAGCATGTAGTTATGGCTTGGCTCACTCCAGACTCTTTTTTTTTTTTTTTTTTTTTGTGGTACGCGGGCCTCTCACTGCTGTGGTCTCTCCCATTGCGGAGCACAGGCTCCGGACGCGCAGGCCCAGCAGCCATGGCCCACGGGCCCAGCAGCTCCGCGGCATGTGGGATCCTCCCAGACCGGGGCACGAACCCGTGTCCCCTGCATCGGCAGGCGGACTCTCAACCACTGCGCCACCAGGGAAGTCCCCAGACTCTTAATGTATGCCATTTCTTCAGCTTCTTTTCCTGCTTCTCAATCTGTAGAAGTTCAAATATTTTCATCCCACACCCAAAGGATGGTCTTGTACACTCACTCCACTTTGGATCCCCTGGTGTAGAGACTAGAAAAAGAAGTGGCAAGAGATGAAGATGAAGAGATAAGTGAGGGCCAGATTATGGAGAAGTTTAT
Source organism: Kogia breviceps (assembly GCF_026419965.1). NCBI lineage: Eukaryota > Metazoa > Chordata > Mammalia > Artiodactyla > Physeteridae > Kogia > Kogia breviceps. The sequence goes on along the minus strand of NC_081312.1, from coordinate 87,940,925 downwards.
ATTAAGGGGTCTGGATTTTTACCTAAGCGTAATAAGAAGCCATGAAAAAGTTTTAAGAGAGAGTGATGCAATCAGATTTATGATTTAGAAAGAATTTTCCAGCCAAGTGTGATTGTGCCTCAAGTATATAGATGGTATACAGAGGGCCAGTTAGGAGACTGTTGTGATAATTCAGGTGAGAAATGATAGAGTCAGGGAGATGGTTTTTAATTTCGGCAACTGGATCACTCCTGTGCCATTCACTGAAATAGGGAACACTGGAGAAATGGTCAGAAGTTTCTTTGTAAATTCACTTATAGCCATTTTTATAGCTGCAGAAATTTTTTCAGCTGTAGAGAAAAACTGCACATCGCTTCACTACCTCCTTGAAGATCTTCACCTGACAACCTCAGATCTTTCTGTTTTCTCAAATCTATGCAAGAGCTGTATGGGGATGTAGTTGTCTTCAGTTCTAAGCTGTGAATCTCACTTTCACTCCCCTGGCTTTATCCTCTGTCATAATGAAATCAATTTTCTTGACTGAATACCATGTCATACCTTTCACCTCTTCCTGCCAGTGTGTGTAAGAGACACATGAGAAAAAGTACTAAAATTTTCTTCTGATAATGAACTCATAAAGTGTGATCATCCCTCTGCCCCCTTATTTCTTCTTCTTTTTTTTTTTTTTTTTTTTTTTTTTTTGCGGTACGCGGGCCTCTCACTGTTGGGGCCTCTCCCGTTGCGGAGCACAGGTTCCGGACGCGCAGGCTCAGCGGCCATGGCTCACGGGCCCAGCCGCTCCGCGGCATGTGAGATCTTCCCGGACTGGGGCATGAACCCACGTCCCCTGCATCGGCAGGCAGACTCTCAACCACTGCGCCACCAGGGAAGCCTCTTTTTCTTCTTTTTTATTCACTCTCTGGGAGGCTGCTTTGGAGGAAACATCTGTCCAGGCTGTTCTTCACGTCTAGGAAATATTAGGGATGGCTGACTGAGGCTTTGAGAAATGAATTCCACAGGAAAAGGAAACAAGGTTTCTGGTTTAGTCAGATAGCTTGGTTAACCAGACAAAAAATTCCCTTAGTCCAGGAGGGGAATAGTAGGTAGCACCTGGAAAGTTTCATTATGCCTGGTGCTCCTCACATCTGCTTTTTATTCCTCAAGCAGGACCTATGTGAGCAAGACTGATGGCCAGTTCTCCATCATGCTTGCAGCAGGAGACCTCTCTCTCTCCACTGCCTTTCTTCCTTTTCCTCTTCCATTGAGGGGTAATTTTTGAATGTGAGCAAATTAAGTCTAAGAATTTACTAACTTGAAACACTGCTTGTTAGAATAAATGTTTTATTGCTTCTCTGCCCTTGGGGTAAGATCAAGTGTAGAATATATGTCTTAGCTATAGTATTATTTACATATAATTCTGGCTAAAGTAGCAAGACCTGACCCATCTCACCTAGATCCATTGAATTATTCCTTCAAATCGTTATCCAAGGATTAACAAGTATTTACCTATTGCTTAGAACTTCTTTAAAGATTGTTTATGTGTTCTAGATTAGAGTTTTCTTCATGGATACATAGAAACACCAATTCCATGGGAATGCTCAAAAAGTAGATGGGGGTGGGGAGCATGGGTCCATGCGGCAAATCATTTCGGTAAGCACTTCATTCTCAACCTTCCTCTTGAAGATTCACAAATTACATCAAGTTATTCAAGTCCTGAGAAGTTTTATAATAAAGAAACCTATTAACTTTTTAAGCAGTTTAATTGAGATACAATTTACTTACCATAAAGTTCACCCATTTAAAATGTATAATTCAATGATTTTGGTGTATTTTCAGAGTTTTGCAACCATCACCACTAATTTCAGATCATTTTCATTATCTCAAAAGAAACCCATAAGACATCATTCCCCATCCTCCTGCCCCACAAGGTCTAGGCTTATTTTCTTTTTCTACAGGTTTGCCTTTTCTGGGCATTTCATATAGAGAGACTCATACAGTATGTGGTCCTTTGTGACTGTCTTCTTTCACTTAGCCTAAGGTTTGCTTAGCTGTCTTCTTGTTTTAACTTTTTTTGGCTGTGTTGGGTCTTCGTTGGTGCATGTGGGCTTTATCTAGTTGCAGCGAGTGGGGGCTACTCTCTGTTGCGGTGTGCGGGCTTCTCATTGTGGTGGCTTCTCTTGTTGCAGAACATGGGCTCTAGGCGCATGGGCTTTGGTAGTTACGATGCGTGGGCTCAGTAGTTGTGGCTTGCGGGCTCTAGAGCACAGGTTCAGTAGTTGTGGTGCACGGGCTTAGTTGGTCCGCGACATGTGGGATCTTCCCAGACTAGGGCTCGAACGTGTGTCCCTTGCATTGGCAGACGGATTCTTAACCACTGTGCCACCAGGGAAGTCCTAGCTGTCTTCTTTCTTAGCTGTCTTCTTAACATAAGGTTTGAGGTTCATACATGTTTGTAGCCTGCATCAGTACTTCATTGTTTTTTATTTATTATTTACAAATAATGCTGCTATAAACATTCATGTACAAGGAAACCTATTAACTTTGCATGTGTTGAATAGCAAGATGAGACTGTAGCCATATGCCTGTGAGTATTTAGACATCATAAACTGTCATTTGATGAGCTAAGCTGTCACTGGGAAAATATTGTATTAGCTTAGGCTTAGGTTGTTCTTCTTCCACAAAATAATGTATATAAATTATATCAAAGGGAAGGAAAGAATATATCAGATGTACTATAATGTAACAAAAATGTTTGCATGCTTACCACTTTATAGTATTTCTAGTAGAGAAGAGAGGAAACCTATCTTTTAGTGCTCCAGATGAGAAGGAAGAAGTAGTGGTTGGATGTCTTCACTGTCAATCTTGATTAAAAGAGAAGAAAGCAAGTCACCCGGGAGGCTGCAGTAACCAGGTCATGTCTTAAGGAAAATGTGGAGTCAATCTCTAGCTCTGCTTTCCAGGAGAAAGATCACCAGGAGCAGGTGGCTAAAAAACCAGTGTGGGGGGCTTCCCTGGTGGCACAGTGGTTGAGAGTCTGCCTGCCAATGCAGGGGACACGGGTTCGTGCCCCGGTATGGGAAGATTCCACATGCAGCGGAGCGGCTGGGCCCGTGAGCCATGGCCGCTGAGCCTGCGCGTCCGGAGCCTGTGCTCCGCAACGGGAGAGGCCACAACAGTGAGAGGTCCGCATACCGCAAAAAAAAAAAAACCCAAAAAACCAGTGTGGGTAATATCCAGTTATTACTTAATGCTCTCTTGAGTTAAAAAAAAAAAAAAATCAGGGAACTATGTTTAAAAAATCATTTTAACTGATGCCTGCCTCTTTGAGAACTGACATTTTCACTTACTGAACCTACTAATTAATTTGGGTCTTGGTTTAAAAATCCTCCTCTTTTTTTTTTTGGCCATATCAATTGCCAACTTCCTTGGAATTAATGTCCCATGGAGCATACCTTAGGAAATGCTGCTCTAGTTACCTCTGTTTTTAACATCATTCCATGAGCTAATTCACTTCTCTTTGGGTCAAAAGCTGTGATCTTTTCTCAACAACAATCATTTGAGTCTTCATAAAACATCAAATACAGAACCTAACAACCTGGCCATTTCCCTATATTTGTGTCCTAGGACAGTTAATTTCTAATGCATTCCTACCTAGGGTCAAAATGATTTATGCTCTTTAAATGAGTAGTCAAAGTCCTGAAATTTTAAAACTGATCTAACAGATCACTCTTAAAGAAAACGTGGATGTACTGAACTGACAGTGTACACGGTGGCCAAAGTAGAGCTATAAACTCCAGAGGTTAGATTACTTTAAATCGTATCTTTTCTAAAAGAGAACAGGGATATAAATTCTGAAAGCAGGTCATATAATACTACTGAAAGCTGTTTACAATGCATATTCTTTACTATAGCAAATTTACCTTTCTAATTATGTTTTGTTTACAACATTGCTAAATTTTTCTAATAAGCCAATTGTTCTCATATTTTTTGTTGCTCTTGTTCTTTGGAGCACATGAAGGATGATGATCACTGATGTGACAGTCTTCTAGGGTTATCTGCAATTGCCAGACAAGCTGCAATTCTATCCCTTTATTTCCAATTCATGAAAACATATTAGAATGCAATGAGGTTATAAAAGGAACTACTACTTACTTTTTCTGGTAGGGAACTCAGCTGGATTTAACCAAGCTAGTAGCCCTCTTTGAAAAAAAATCTCAAACAAGTCAAAATCAGAGCCAGACATATTTCCAGTAAATTAAGAATGAGATGAGATGGGAGTAATCAAGGTGCAATAGAAGCCAGATTTCAAGGAGAGATTGCCTCTTAGAAAGAACTCATCCCAAAGGAAGAAGTAATTAAACACCGCCTTTCTCAATTTAGACCTCCTGCCTTTTGGACTGGCCTTTTAAATATTATACTTGTACCACTGATAAACCTTGTACTACAGGAAGGGTTATTAAATGACCATTACCACAGAATCAGAGAGCAGAACAGTGAGGGCATCACCACACGGAAATGTTCACAGCTCATCCTTATTTGGTTTCTACACTTTATCTGCCCAAGCCTTGCAGTTTTTCGTTAGGTTTCAAAACTTTCCCAATCTTGCTGCTACCATGCATCTCCATTGCTGAGAGTGAGAGACATTGAGTCCCATATTTATTCTGAAAGAGCAAGGATTCTTAAAAGTGACCCTAATGACATTTTGGGACAGTTAAGTCTGTGTGGGGGGCTGTCCTATGCACTGTGGGATGTTTAGCAGTATTCCTAGCCTGTACCTGCTAGATGTCAATAGCATCCCCTCAGTTGTGACAACCAAAAATGTCTCCAGACATTGCCAAATATCCCCTGAGGGGGGAAGATGGCCTCCAATTTGAGAACCACTGTGATAGAGGTGTGAAATATCCTTTACCTTTTAATTCAGCTGAGAGAAAGAGAAAATGTAATTAAAATAATATTTTCTAAGGAAATTCTGGGGGAGAAAGCAAAACATAAAAGCATAGCATTAATAAATAGCTGTGAAGGTTATTCAACATTGATAATGTACATCATGCCACTGAATTGTTCGCTTAAAAATGGTTAAAAAGGTGAACTTCATGTTATGCATATTTTACTACAATTTTTTTAAAAAGCATAGTATTGGTCAAGTATAGAGATTTCTGAATCTAAAGGAACTAAACTTTAATGACAGATGAGCATTATAGTATAGTTTGTCACGTACCTAGATTGAGGTTCTTTCCCTTGCCTTAGCATTGTCTGAGGAACTCTATCTGAAAGCCCATTTCTTAGGAAGCAAATATTTTAATATCTGTTTTGTGCCAGGTATCTGAGGCAGATCTCCTAGCATCAGATTAGGACATTAGGCTGCTGATTAGCTTATGGTTCACCATCTGAAAGGACCATTATAATAGAAGGGATCTTGGAGATCATCTTGTTTTACAGGTAAATAAAGTTGAGGTCAAAACAGGTTCAGTGACTTAAGCAGGATCACAGAGCTCCTTGAAGGACATGCTCCTTGAAAGATCAGGACCAAGATATCCTGCTTAGAGTTCAGTATTCATGTTGCCAAATCACTCTAAAGCCTGTCCATAGAGATATATTTTTATCAGAGACTGCCAGTGCCTTTTGTGAATTATAGTCATTTTATAAAGGGGGAAAGTGTCTAATGGGAAGAAAGTGAATGCAGATTAACTGGAGTGAAATCATCTAAATATGTCATTTAGAAGTGACTGAGGAGCAACAGCTTCTGTTCTGAGGAAGTAAGATACACTAGTTCTACACAGTGAGATAGATATACATTTGCGGTGTTTTAAAAGATTTTGAAGACTCACTTTCAAAAAACCCTATTTCAACCATGCAGTTTAATTTCTGTCCTCCGGGCTTTTGCAGCAGTGTTTCCTGGCTCTGTCCACACTGCATCCTGACCTGGAGGTGCCTCCCCCTCTTCAACACCTGCGGACACCTTCTCTTTACTTAAAACACAGATCAAATGAGAAACCTTCCCTGAACTTCAGTTTCCCTCCAAGAAGGAATCAAACATTTCCCTCTCCATATTTCCATAACAACTTACATACACAGGCATTTCACCTACAGTTGGTTTTCATATTGCAAACTGGATGTAATTAAATACATAGAGAACGTGAATTGCAGTGCCTAGACTGGCTGCAGGTTCTATAACATGATGGTGCTATGGAACTGCTGCTGCTTGTTGCTATAGAAACGTAAGGCTGAATGAATGGCTGGCGGCTCATTTTGTGAACTGGGCTGGAATTTATTTTGCATCTTATTTCACTTATGTCTCATGTCTTTCATTACAATGGGTAATAAAAGTGATAACGGTGTGTATAAGAAGTCCTGGTTAATGATAGTATTGTGTAGAACTAGGAAAATAAAGGCCATGACTTATGCAAAAGTCAAGGGTAATAAATTCTTTGAAAAGATATGCAATGTCATTAGAGCTGCTGGATTTCATATCATTAGAGTAAATATTAATAAGATTTTAAAAATTATCTTTCTGGAACATAAGTGCTTGGAAAATTTCAGGGCCAAAGATGATAACAGAAATGGAAAAGCTTCAGTGTGTGAAGTTAAAGGGCCATGAGAAAGGTTCAGGCTTGTTTTTGTCTGTTTTGATCAACCAATCTGTTATTTTTAGGCCACAATAACAAAAACATCTTCATTGCTGAAAATACTGAAGAAAAATAGCTTTATTATTTTTCTTTGTTATATCTGAATTCTTCCCACTGAGACAATCACTTAAAATTTTTTGTTGAAATATAGTTCATGTACAATATTATATGTTACAGGTGTACAATATAGTGATTCATAATTTTTAAAGGTTTTACTGCATTTATAGTTATTATAAAATATTGGCTATATTCCCCATATGGTACAATACATCCTTGTAGCTTATTTTATACATAATAGTTTGTACCTCTTAATCCCCTACCCCTATATAGCCCCCTCTCCTTTCCCTCTTCCCCACTGGTAACCACTAGTTTGTCCTCTCTATCTGTGAGTCTGCTTCTTTTTTGTTATATTCACTAGTTTGTTGTATTTTTTAGATACCACATAGAAGTGGTATCATACAGTATTTGTCTTTCTCTGTCTGACTTATTTCACTTAGCCTAATACCCTCCAAGTCCATCCATGTTGCTGCAAATGGCAAAATTTCATTCTTTTCTATGGCTGAGTGGTATTCCATTGTGTGTGTGTGTGTGTGTATATATACATACATATATATACCACATCTTCTTTGTCCATTCATCTGTTGATGGACACTTAGATTGCTTCCCTATCTTGGCAATTGTAAATAATGCTGCCATGAACACTGGTGTACATGTATCTTTTCAACTTAGTGTTTTTCAGTTATATACCCAGAAGTGGAGACAATCACTTTTATAATGCACTTTTTAGATAATATAACATTTAGTAGGAACCCAACTAATGCAAATAGCAGAATGGTATCTTTATTTGCTGCTCACTTAATCTTACCTTGTAATACTTTATGTATATGTCATCCTTATAAGATTATAAGCTTCTTAAGGGCAGGAATCATGACATGCATCTTTGTATGCCATTCTTCCCTTGGCTTCATAAAAGGAGCACCAAACCTAACATATAAGCAGTCAATACTTTTCTCCCCTCTGTGGAATATAACAGGGATTAAAAAGATCCTGCTTTTTTTAAAAACCTTTTTTGTTGTGAAATGGAACTCTCATTTAGCAAAGTGCACAATACAAAAATGAATAGCTCAGCAAATTATCCCAAAATAAACACCCATGTAACCACTGCCCAGCTCAAGAAAAAGAACACCACCAGCAACTCTCTCTCTCAAGTACTATATCCTTTGTTCTCCCAAAGGTAACCATTTTCTTGACTTCTCTAAGCATGTGCTCTAAAACACTGTTGTTCAGTCTTGCCTGTTTTTTCAAACTTTCTACAAATGGAATAACATTATGTATTCTTTGGTATCTAGTTTCTTTTACTCATCCTTATGTTCATGAGATTTATCCTTAACGTAGGTATAGTCTGTTCGTTTTCATTTGCTGTATATCATTCCATTGTACAAATATATCACATTACATTTTTATCCATTCCACTGCTGTTGTCATATTTGGGTTGTTTCCAGTTTGGAGAGGTTACAAATAATACTTGCATGAACATTTATGTACATGTCTCTTTGGTATATATGTGCACACATTTCTATTGGATATCAGAGTGTTGAATTGCTGGGTCATGGGATATGTCCTTAACTTTAGTAAAGTCAAATTGTGGTTGTATCACTTCTGCCAACAGAGTATGAGAGTTCTTAGAGCTTCACCTCCTTGCCAACAGTTGTTATGGTCAGTCTATTTAAGTTTAGCTATTCTAGTGAATATGTAGTATTATCCAATTGCAGTTTTAATTTGCATTTCCCTGATTACTAATGAGGTTGGGCAAATTTAATATGTTTATTGGCTATTTGATACCCTCTTTTGTGAATTGCCTGCTCAAATCTCCTGCATACTTTTCAACTGGATTGTTTACCATTTTCTTATTGATTTCTAGTAGTCCTTTATGTACTCTGGATACAAGCCCTCTGTCAGTTATATACATTGCAAAGTTCTTTTTCTTTTTGCCGATTGTTTTTTCATTCTCTTAATAATGTCTTTTGATGAACAGAAGTTCTTAATTTTAATTTGAGTCAAATTTATCAACTTTTAAATTTATGTGTCTTGTTTTTGGTGTTTCCTTACACCAAAATCATGAAAATGTTCTGTATTATTCTCTAGAAACATTTTTTGACTTTTAAGTTTAGATCTGCAATCTACCTTGAGTTGATTTTTATGTATGGTATGAGTTAAAGGTTAAGTTTCTTTTCTTCTCCCCAAGATTCAAACATCATTTATTGAAAAGACTGTTCTTTCTGCACTGCTCTGCAGTAGCACCTTTGTTAAAATCAAATGTTGATCAATGCATGAGCTCTGTATTCCATTCTATTTGTCTATCCTTGCACCAACACCACACTGTCTTAATTCCTAAAGTTTTATACTGTATCTTTATATCCAGGAGATTAAATTCTCTTTTCTGGTTCTTCACAAGGGCCTTGTCTGTTTTTGCTACTTTGCCTTTCTATATAACTTTTAGAATCAGTGTGTCAAGTGGTGCTTTCATTTCTCTCATAAGACTGACTTTCAGCTAAGTTTCTCTGGGATAATGTTTAGTTAGAGCTTTATTGGCACTAGCACTTTGAAAGGATATGATATAGTAGAAAAAACATGGGCTGTGGAGTCTGACTTGAGCTGGAGTTTATCCCTGCCACTCTGTCTTAGTTGGGCCATTAGAAGGGTTTGGGCTAGTTTTTGTCTGTCTTGATCAACCATCTGTTATTTCTAGTCCACAGTAACAAAAACATCTTTATTACTAAAATTACTATTAAGTTCAACACTGCACAGGTTTGTTGACATCATGATAAACATTTCTCAGCCCAGCTCAGGAATGTGTCAAAGCTCTCACAACAATGCTGCAGACATCGTTATCAGTCAACTCTGAGCATGCTTACTCATGTATCATAACTGTAGCTTGTGCCTCGACTTTTTAAATTTAAACATTTGTAGTTGCTTATAAACCAATTAAAATTTTTTTCCTATTATCTTTTTACCATACTCCCAGAACATACATTTTGACTCATAAGACATATATATCATATATTGAAATTACAAAGTTATGATGAATACCCATAAATCTAACATCTGATATCCAAACTATGTACTCCTCCTCTATTATGTTAACTGGCTGCTTACTCAAGCATTTTTGAGAACTTGGCCTCTCTAATTTCTATTATTAGATTATTTATTTATTTGTTTATTTTAAATGAAGACTTCCTTTTTATTTTATTTCTATTTTTCTGGCTGCACTGTGTGGTACGCAGGATCTCAGTTCCCCCACCAGGGATGGAACCCTCGCCCCCTGCAGTGGAAGCATGGAGTCTTGACCACTGGACTGCCAGGGAAGTCCCTATTATTAGTTTAATATTCACTTAAAATATTCTCAAACTTAGTGTAGACAGCTGCATCCAGCTTCAATATGTGGTTATTTTTCAGTTCATTAATGCTATGAAATCTCTGAACATATTTATTTAGAAGAATTGGCAGGCAGGCAGTTTTGTCTCCAATTCTATCTACGCCTCTAAGTGTCTGTGTGTAACTGTGGCTGCATATGGCCTCTTACACACATTTAGAAATGGATACCAGTCTCCTCCCCCTTTCTCTGTATCTCTCTCTCTCGTTCTCTTTCTCACACACATATATATTCAGACGCACACAAAGAAAAGGATCTAGAAAATAAAAGATAAAAACAACTCTTATCTGATCCACCTACCATCTGCCCGTTCTATCTATCACTGAAAAATTGGGTAAAATGTTCAGTCTTGTACTCATTTCCCTCTTTTAGTCCCTATTCTCTTATTCATGCTGGGTGAGAGACAAAGTGGGTGTGCGCAAAGGCGGTCTTATTTCCCACTTCATGATTTGCCTTTTCAGTCATTCCATGCTGCTGTCAGCTGACAGAAACCATCAAGAGACTCTCTTTTATGGTTATGCAGGGAACTCTGAACATTTTGTGGGAGGTGTCTCATAGGAGAAAAGTGGAGAGGCTGTCAGCCACTGCTGTTATTGTCATCCTGTCACCAGGTGGCAAAGGTAAACGTGTTCTGTCAAATAGCCCAAAAGCTTATCAGAGAGGAAAAGACTGATGTGTTTATAGCATCTGAGCTTATACAACATGCTCAATTAATTCATGAGATGTTTTATTTTTGAATTTGGCTCTTCAGTGTCAGGAACACATGTCTTTATGGTTGTAATCTTTTGCTTCCCCCTTACCTTGATATATGTATCTGTGTGTGTAATTATGTGTATATGTAATATACATCTATATATGCATCTATATAGCATAGTTCAGTTCAGTAGGCATTTATTAAGTACTTACTATGTGCCAGGCATCAAGGATGCAGGATGAATAAAATATGGACCCTGCTGTCAAGGAGCTTATGATCTTATAGTATTTGTCTTTCTGAAGGGAAGATTTCATACATAGTGATTGTGTTTGTTAAGTTATACCACACAGAGTATTAAGGCTTAACAGGACTTTCCTTCAGCCATAGGAAGCAGAAGAGAACTAATTTGTATATTATTTACATACAGCTTTTACTTTTAAAATTAAATACAAAATAATTTTAGGCTTACAGAAGAGTTGCGAAGATAGCACAAATCTATATTCCTTACACCCTTCCTATACACCTATATAAGAATTCCTATATACCCTTTTCCTAGGTTCCTCTAATGTTGGCATGTAGCCATGGTACATTTATCAAAACTGGGAAATTAACATTGGTACATACTATTAACTAAACATAGACTTAATCTGGATATGAACAGTTTTCCACTAATATCCTTTTTCTGTTCCAGGATCTGATCTAGGCTCCTACACTGCATTTAGCTGTCATGTCTCTTTTAGTCTCCTCTAATCTCTGATAGTTCTTCAATCCTTCCTTGTCTTTCATGACCTTGATACTTTTAAGTATTACAGATCAGGAAATTTGTAAACTGTCCCTCAATTTAGGTTTGTCTGATGTTTTCTCATTATTAGATTGAGGTTATAATTTTTTTTTTTTTTTTTTTTTTTTGCGGTACGCGGACCTCTCACCGTTGTGGCCTCTCCCGTTGCGGAGCCCAGGCTCCGGACGCGCAGGCTCAGCGGCCATGGCTCACGGGCCCAGCCGCTCCGCGGCATGTGGGATCTTCCCAGAGCGGGGCACGAACCCATGTCCCCTGCATCGGCAGGCGGACTCTCAACCACTGCGCCACCAGGGAAGCCCCCAGGTTATACATTTTTGAGAAAAATCTCACAGAGACAATGTCCTCAGCACATCCTGTATCAGGGGTACGTGATATTGACATGTCTAAATATTGGTGATATTAACCTTGATCATTTGGTTAAGGTACTCTCTGCCAGGTTTCACACTGCAAGGTTACTATTTTTTTCTCATTGTAATTGAGAATTGGAATTTTGTCTTTGTACTATTCCACAAATATTTAAGAATAGTTTTAAATTTACAGGAAGATTGCAAAAATAGTACATAGGGTTCCCATATACCCATTTCTCCCTGTTGTTAACATCTTACATATACATTTGTCACAGCTATTGAGCCAACATTGATACATTACTATTGACTGAACTCCACACTTTATTTGGATTTTACTGTTTCACTCAGTGATTTTAACGTTTGATTGATCTTGCCTGTAGCAATTTTTAGTGTGGTGTTCTAATGGTGATTTTCTATTTGCCTCATTTTTTCTACATCATTAATTGGAATTCTGTGAGGAAGAATTATTCCTTCTCCCCCATTTATTTGTTTATTAACTTATTTAATCATTTATTTATATCAGTGTGGACTCATGGATATTTACTCTATTCTTCAGGTTATAATATAATGCTATTATTATTTATTTTGTTTGATCAAATTCTTCCAGCTCTGGCCACTGGAAGCTCTTTCAGGTCACTTCTGTGTCCTTTTGACATGCTCCTATCTTTTTTCCTTTTTTGTGGGGGAGCCCTTCCTTACTTTCTGGCACTGTGTATGCAATTTTTATGTAAACCTAATAGACACTGTCATTTAGGAGGCTATCTTTTCATTAAATACTTACTAATTTCTTCCTCGGTTGACATTTTAACTTTTTTTATTTCCTTACTCTTATCATTAAAACATTATGAATATCCCAAATGACACTGAAAGGTCAAGGTGTGGAAAATACACTGAGAAGGGAAAGAGGGTGAGATCTATGTGGACAGGGCTTGCTTTCCTATTCCTTCCTTTATTTACAGATGTGGGCAAGTTGCCCAATCTCTCTAAGCCTCAGTTTACTCATCTATAAAATGGTGATGATAGTACTAATATTTACTTTGCAGAGTCATAAAGATTAGATGAGTTAAGTGTCAGGATTTCCCTGGTGGTCCAGTGGGTGAGACTGCGCTCCCAATGCAGGGGACCCAGGTTCGATCCCTGGTCGGGGAACTAGATCCCACATGCCACAACGAAGATTCTGGCGCAGCTTAAATAAGTAAATATCTAAATGAGTTGTGTCTTAAGATAAAAAAGTACCTTGTTATTTATAAAGTTTTATATAAAGGTTATAGAGTTATCTCTGTATCATAGCACAAGGGCACTGTATCCTATCCTTTTAATTATTTGGTACTGGTTGTTAAGAAAATGTTTTTATGATTACACAGAGAGGTCCATTCAAGTGAGAATAATGAACAATTGAAATTGTACTAGCCAAAAAAAAATGTGCCTGGAACCAGATTAATGTATTTACTCAGATGCAGTCTCATTTCTATAACTCTATTCATTTGGAAAACCCGAGGATTATACTAGTAATAAGCATGACCCCTCTGTCTGTCAGACATAAAATGAAGCCTTTGTCCTTATTAAAATAAAACTATGTCAGGATCAAATTTTTTTTTTCCAAAGCGATGCAATATGTTTCCTCAACCAATATAAAACATCATATGGAAGCAATTCAAGTTGTGGAGTCTGGTTGTTTGCTCAGAGCGATCACCCACCTGTTCATCAGTCAGTGAGATTTTTTAAAAAATTAATTGTTAAATAAATAAATAAAGACTGTGTTGGGTCTTCATTGCTGTGCGCGGACTTTCTCTAGTTGCAGCGAGCGGGGGCTCTTTTTCGTTGCGGTGCGCGGTTTCCTCATTGCAGTGGCTTCCCTTGTTGCGGAGCATGGGCTCTAGGGCGCGGGCTCAGTAGTTGTGGCCCACGGGCTTAGTTGTTCCGTGGCATGTGGGATCTTCCCGGACCAGGGCTCGAACCTGCATCCCCTGCACTGGCAGGCGGATTCTTTTTTTTTTAAACATCTTTATTGGAGCATAATGCTTCACAATGGTGTGTTAGTTTCCGCTTTACGACAAAGTGGATCAGTTATACATGTACACATGTTCCCACATCTCTTCCCTCCTGCGTCTCCCTCCCTCCCACCCTCCCTATCCCATCCCTCTAGGTGGTCACAAAGCACCGAGCTGATCTCCCTGTGCTATGCGGCTGCTTCCCACTAGCTATCTATTTTAAGTTTGGTAGTGTATATATGTCCGTGTCACTCTCTTACTTTGTCACAGCTTACCCTTTCCCCTCCCCATATCCTCAAGTCCATTCTCTGTAGGTCTGTGTCTTTATTCCCGTCTTACCCCTAGGTTCTTCATGACCTTTTTTTTTTTTTTCTATTATTATTATTATTTTTTGTGTGTGGTACTTGGGCCTCTCACTGTTGTGGCCTCTCCCGTTGCAGAGCACAGGCTCCGGACGCGCAGGCTCAGCGTCCATGGCTCACAGGCCCAGCCGCTCCGCAGCATGTGGGATCCTCCAGGATCAGGGCACGAACCCGTGTCCCCTGCATCGGCAGGCGGACTCTCAACCACTGTGCCACCAGGGAAGCCCCTATTACTTTTTAAAAGGAGTTTTCAAAGTAAGATGATCAACTGTCCTAGTTTTCCTGAGACTGGGGGATTTCCTAGGACATATGACTTGTATAATTGGGAAAGTCCTGGCAAACTGAAAGGAGTTGGTTGCCCTCTTTCAAAAGCTTCCTTCAAGCATACATAATAAGCAGTGCAGAAGTAGACATTTTCCTCCTGTGGGTGTAGGAGGGTGTATGAGATTATGCGTATAGAGCATCTGATAGACTGCCATTCCCAGAGTCCAGAAATCACTTTGGGAATATTAAGTATCCAGCCTTTTTCCTAAAATTATAATTCAATTTTATTGAATAACGAAAGGGATGTGTCCTCTTCCAACACTTTCCCCCTCTATTTGCTATCTGTCATCTAAGTGCTAAGTGCCACACACATAGTAATCCTTCTATGGATTTGGGGGCATTATCTGTATATGGTGGAAAAGTAACCAAAGGCATTTGAATAGGAAGACTCTCCAGTTCAGCATGGCAGTGTCTTTTCACAAATCATCTACTTGTCTTTGAACTCTTGACAATTGATGACAATGTAATTAAATTAATCACTGAATGCCTTCTCTGTGCAAGACATTTTGTTAATTTAATTCTAAGATCTTTTTATAAACCACATGTAAAACTGAGTTATACATTTCTACTTTGTTGAAAATCAAGATTTGAGGTTTTTCCAGATCTGTGCCTTGAAGATATCAATTTTCTATAGGGAAATAATTACCATGAAATTTTAAATTGTACATTTTCCAAGCACGTCTCATTAAAACTCTATATAAGAATTTTCTAGGTGGAAAATACAATACAGTATTAATATTCCACAATTCACTATATAGTAACATCATTTCTTCTTAATGACATTCTTCTCATTCATTTATTGCATTTTTTTTCTTTTTCATTTATTACATTTAAAAAAATTAGTGAACACCTTCTTTGGGCCAGACAGTAGTAGGAACTGTGGTTACAGGAACAAGACAAAGTCCCTGCCTTTGTGGAGCTCACGTTCTGGCGCCCTTGAGACGTTTACAGTGAGAAGAATAGGAGAAAAAAAAGTCTCCAAGGCATGAAGCTCTGACTACTTAGGAGAAAAGGATTAACTAGCCAAACAGATCTTTGTCTATTTTTTAGTCTTCAGACCTTGGGGATCAAAGGAAAGGAAATCAGAATAATTTAGAACAAGAAATGATTCATATTGGAAGAGAATCAGAATAAGAAGAAAATAAAAAGCTAGACTCGCTACCCTTTCTGTCTTCCTTGGAATAGAGTTCCACAAAAAGCAATCATTTGATATGGACATAAGGTTACCTTCTCTTGTTCCTGAATCTTTTCTAAAGTTCTTGATAAACAGCTTTGTTTAATATATCTTGTTTCTTAAGAAAAAAATTATCACTATTCATCTATTACACACCTTCAACTTTGCTTTCATGGTTAAGCTGCTATGTCCATGAAATTCTTCAGAATATCAAGAATTTTACTGGGCTGATTTTTTCAAGCAAAATTTTTGTTTTCTTTCTATTGTTACAGGGCCTCACCTCTGAATAAAGAAAGAAAACTATAGGTCAATTCGAGATTCTTTGGGCAAAGAACACAACCACTATTATACACAATAATAATATATTTATTAAGCATCAACTATGTGCAGGAAATTAAAGATAGTAGAAAAGATAAGTAAGGCACAGTCCTTGGTCTTAATGAAATTACCATTAGTGTGTCATGTGCTAGGGACTAGTGGAGTTGAAAAAGTATTCAGGAGGATTCTGGAGTAGGCAGAAATTATTATTCTGTTTTTCCTTACTAACAGAACTCTGAATTTGACCAAGAGTTCACCCTTCCATATGCCTCAGGAGAAACAAATCCAATTCTTTATTGGATGCTTGATTAATCTAAACTGATCAGGATAATACCTCCCCTTTTCATATAACTGGCTTAAAAATAGGTATGTGAACCAATTCTAACAAGTCATAGATGTTTGTTAGAAGCTTCTGGAAGAAGACATTTATTGTTCTGGCTGGATGTTAAGAGGTAGGATGCAGCCTCGATAGCTATTGACAATTATCTTAAGACCACTGAGGAAGAGGAAAGGGTAGCCTCAGAATGAAGATGATATTAAGGAAGACAAGCAGATAGACGGAAAAAACTTGAGTTTTTTTAAAAAATAAATTTATTTATTTTCATTTTTATTTTTGGCTGCATTGGGTCTTTGTTGCTGTGTGCGGGCTTTCTCATGGGTTTGAGCAGGGGCTACTCTTTGTTGCGGTGGGCAGGCTTCTCATTGCGGTGGCTTCTCTTGTTACGGAGCACGGGCTCTAGGCACACGGGCTTCAGTAGCTGTGGCACGCGGGATCAGTAGCTGTGGCGTACGGGCTTAGTTGCTCTGCGGCACATGGGATCTTCCCAGACCAGGGCTCGATCCGCCTGCATTGGCAGGCGGATTCTTAACAACTGCTCCACCAGGGAAGCCCAAAACTTGAGTTCTTGATCACATAATTTTTCCACTGGCTTAACCAACCCTGAAAGCTTCTCCCACATCACTCTGGCTTTCCAGTTTTGTGAGCCAATATACTTTCTTATTAGGTCAGTTTGAATCAAGGTGAGTTTATTTACAGAGAACATCCTACTTGGATGCAGGTTCCAACTTTCAAAGACGTAATCTAGTTGCGGAGGCAGGACTACCATATTTCATTGACTCTGTGATGTATTTCCTTTACCCACATATTAGCATCTCTGAAATCAGGACGTATCTCTGAAATCAGGGTAGTGTCGTAAAATTGTTCTCAGCCAAATGGCAGCCTTAACATAGTTGTCAATGCCTGTGCATGTGTGCATGACCTTTGTCATACCATTCATGTTACTAATGTTTTAATTACAGGTATTACTTGAAATACATATTAAGTTTAATTGCCATTTAAAATTAATCATAATTACATCGTGATTCAGAATTGAAATAAAAGCTTATTAAGTCTGCAGAAATGCACAGAAACAGCAGCGAGACATACATTTTATATAAATGGAGCAATATTCATCCTTGGAGGAATTACAATTCCATAGTTTCTTGCAAATACTTTATATAGGACCTAGGAAAGAAAGATACCCACAAATATATGAAACTGCATACACTCTGTTACTGAGATGCATGCAAAAGGAATGCCCATCATATGCCAAACAAAGCACCTGAAAGTAAGAAAAAAAAAAGTCAAATTCTTTAGAAAAGATGTAAGAAATTTCAAAGTTGTGAGAGGCTTGTGTTACGAATTCATACATAAGGCACTGTGCCATAGAAAATAGAAATATTATCAACCGTCTTTTGCTTGTAGGAATCTAATTGTCAAATGGGTTTTTTAGGTAGATTGTGGTTATACCAGCTGTGTATGAAAATTCATTTTCCTGAAATAGGGTAAGAGTTTTTAATTATTCAACTTTCTACTATTATTTGTGTACTCAAAAGCCAGATCAGTGGGACTTCCCTGGTGGCGCAGTGGTTAAGAATCCACCTGCCAGAACACTCTTTGATATAAATCACAGCAAGATCCTTTTTGACCCATCTCCTAGAGAAATGGAAATAAAAACAAAAATAAACAAATGGGACCTAATGAAACTTAAAAGCTTTTGCACAGCAAAGGATACCATAAACAAGACCAAAAGACAACCCTCAGAATGGGAGAAAATATTTGCAAATGAAACAACTGACAAAGGATTAATATCCAAAATTTATAAGCAACACATGCAGCTCAATAACAAAAAAACAAACAACCCAATCCAAAAATGGGCAGAAGAACTAAATAGACATTTCTCCAAAGAAGATATACAGATTGCCAACAAACACATGAAAAAATGCTCAACATCATTAATCATTAGAGAAATGCAAATCAAAACTACAATGAGATATCATCTCACACTGGTCAGATTGGCCATCATTGAAAACTCTAGAAACAATAAATGCTGGAGAGGGTGTGGAGAAAAGGGAACACTCTTGCACTGCTGGTGGGAATGTAAATTGATACAGCCACTATGGAGAACAGTATGGAGGTTCCTTAAAAAACTACTAATAGAACTACCATACGACCCCGCAATCCCACTACTGGGCATATACCCTGAGAAAACCATAATTCAAAAAGAGTCATGTACCAAAATGTTCATTGCAGCTCTATTTACGATAGCCAGGACATGGAAGCAACCTAAGTGTCCATCAACAGATGAATGGATAAAGAAGATGTGGCAAATATATACAATGGAATATTACTCAGCCATAAAAAGAAATGAAATTGAGTTATTTGTAGTGAGGTGGATAGACCTGGAGTCTGTCATACAGAGTGAAGTAAGTCAGAAGGAGAAAAACAAATACCGTATGCTAACACATATATATGGAATCTAAGAAAAAAAATGTCATGAAGAGATTAGTGATAGAATGGGAATAAAACACAGACCTACTAGAGCATGGACTTGAGGATATGGGGAAGGGGAAGGGTAAATGTGTCGAAGTGACAGAGTGGCAGGGACATATATACACTACCAAATGTAAGTTAGATAGCTAGTGGGCAGCTACCGCATAGCACAGGGAGATCAGCTCTGTGCTTTGTGACCACCTAGAGGGGTGGGATAGGGAGGGTGGGAGGGAGGGTGACGCAAGAGGGAAGAGATATGGGAACATATGTATATGTATAACTGATTCACTTTGTTGTAAAGGAGAAACTAACACACTATTGTAAAACAGTTATACTCCAATAAAGATGTTAAAAAAAAAACAAAAAAGAATCCACCTGCCAATGCAGGGGACACGGGTTTGAGCTCTGGCCCTGGAAGATCCCACATGCTGTGGAGCAACTAAGCCCACATACCACAACTACTGAGCCCGCGTGTCACAACTACTGAAGCCTGTGCGCCTAGAGCCTGTGTTATGTAACAAGAGAAGCCACCACAATGAGAAGCCCGTGCACCATAAGGAAGAGTAGCCCCCACTCACCTCAACTAGAGAAAGCCCACGCGCAGCAATGAAGACCCGATGCAGCCATAAATAAATAAATAAATAAATAATTTTAAAAAAACAGATCACCTTCTTTTCTTTACATAATTGAGGCATTTTGTTCTTTTAATGAAAGAGCAGCACTGTTACTGGAGATGTTATTCAGCCCTGATAAAAATCTGTTTCAAATACTGCATGGTATCACTTATATGAAGAATCCAAAAAGAAGTCAAACTCATAGAAAATGAGAATAGAAAAGTGGTTGCCAGGGTCTTTGGGGTGGGGGTAACAGGGAGAGGTTGGTAAAACGGTACAAACTTTCAGTTATAAGATGAATAAGGCCTGAGGAGCTAATGTATAGCATAGTGACTCTAGTTGATAACACTATTGTATAATTGAAATTTGCTAAGAGCGTAGAACTTAGATGTTCTCATACACACACACATATACAAAAGAGAAAAAGAAAAAGAAAAAAGAAAAGACAAACATATGAGGTAATGGATGTGTCAGTTAGCTCTTTGGGGGTAATTCTTTCACAATATATACACATATGTCAAATCATCACAACATAAACTTTAAATATCTTACAATTTTGTCAATTATACCTCAATAAAGCTGAAAAAAATAAAAACCTGAGAAAACCACTCGAACTTTGGAACTTGCACCTCTCAGCATAAATTTAGCTGAATAGATCCTTTCTTCTCCTGGAATGATCATCTGTAGTATCCATAGGATAACCTGCATTCCCTTGGAAATGCTTATGTGCAGCAGGACAGAGGTTTCTTTATTGCTTGTGTGTTTAAAGTGCTTACAGACATATTGAGAGTGTGGAGAGACTGCTATCTACTGGAACTAGATCTCTAAGCAGTCCCTAAGTGATCTCTCTTCCTCTTTTCTCCTTCTCTTTTATTTAATTCTATACGATGGAGAATATCCTCTAAAGCCAGATCTGATCCTCCTGCCTGTGGAATAACACAAATACCTCAGTCTGATATTCAGTTTGATAAAGCCAGCCTACCTTTCCAGCTTTGTCTTGCACCATCCCCTTCCAAACATGCCATACCTCAGCCACAGTGGAATACTTACCTTTGCTCAAATCTACCTGTAGTCTCTTCTCTGCATACCTTGGCTCCTCCTTCCTTGTGGAATCCTTTCCCACCATTCTTCCTGTTGGAGTTCTTCCCATCCATTATGGCTCAGCTCAAGTAGTGCTATTTTACATCTTCTTACTAAGAGTTAATGTCTCCCTTCCTTATTTTCCTATCACTCTCATTGCATGTCGTGTCCCTCCTACATTTAGTTTACCTTGTATTAAAATGAAAAGTGGTGTGTGTGTGTATGTTTGTTCAACTAGACTGTGGTTCTTCTGAGGGAAGTGAACAAATTTTTAATTAATTTTATTCATTCAATAATGAATGGAGGTAGCCACTGTCTTAAATGCACTAATGAAACTTCTGGTCAGTAAGAAAAGTCAGACATTGGGACTTCCCTGGTGGCACAGTGGTTGTGAATCCGCCTGCCAATGCAGGGATCATGGGTTCGATCCCTGGTCTGGGAAGATCCTACATGCTGTGGAGCAACTAAGCCCATGCACCACAACTACTGAGCCCGTGCACCATGACTACTGAAGCCCGCACACTCTAGGGCCTGTGTGCTGCAACTACTGAGCCCACATGCTGCAACTACTGAAGCCTGTGCACCTAGATCCCGTGCTTCACAACAAGAGAAGCTACCTCAATGAGAAGCCTGCACACCAAAACAAGGAGTAGCCTCTTCTCGCTGAAATAAAGACCCAACACAGCCAAAAATTAAAAAAAAAAAAAAAAGCGGGCTTCCCTGGTGGCGCAGTGGTTGAGAGTCTGCCTGCCAATGCAGGGGACACAGGTTCATGCCCTGGTCCAGGAAGATTCCACATGCTGTGGAGCAGCTAGGCCTGTGAGCCATGGCCGCTGAGCCTGCACGTCCGGAGCCTGTGCTCCGCAATGGGAGAGGCCACAACAGTGAGAGGCCCGTGTACCACAAAAAAAAAAAAAAAAGAAAGAAAGAAAAAGAAAAGTCAGACATTAATTAATAATTATAAGTGTGTTCAGTATAATGATGGAGAAATTCAGGTTTTAACAGGAGTATACAATAAAGGGACATAATTTAGTCTGGGGAATTAGGGAATGCTTCCTGGAAGAAGTAATGTTTAAAGTGAATTTTAATGGAGAGTAGGAAATAGCTAGGTGAAAGTGAGAAGGGAATTGAAAAAGTAGACAGGAACAGTATCTAAGATTTCAGAAATAACAATGTGTTCTAAGTACTGAAAAAAGTCAGGGTTATGGAGATTTAATGAATGAGGGGGAGTGTGGCATGACATGAGACTGATTGAAGTAGGCAGGGGCTTCATCATACAGTCCTAATAATTTATTATTTTATCCTAGGGGGAGTAGGAAATAATTGGAGTTTTTAATAAGGGGAATGAGAACAGAATTATGTTGTTAAAAGTGCACTTGGCCTTTAATCCATTTTGAGTATTTCTGTGTATGATATTAGGTAGTGTTCTAATTTCATTCTTTTATATGTAGCTGTCCAGTTTTCCCAGCACCACTTATTGAAGAGACTGTTTTGTCTCCATTGTATATTCTTTCCTCCTTTGTCACAGATTAGGTGACCATAGGTGCACAGGTTTATCTCTGGGCTTTGTATCTTGTACCATTGATCTATATTTCTGTTTTTGTGCTAGTACCATACTGTCTTGATTACTGTAGCTTTGTAGTGTAGTCTGAAGTCAGGGAACCTGATTCCTCCAGCTCTGTTTTTCTTTCTCAAGATTGCTTTGGCTATTCGGGGTCTTTTTTTTGTTTTTTGTTTTGTTTTTTTGCGATACGCGGGCCTCTCACTGTTGTGGCCTCTCCCGTTGAGGAGCACCGGCTCTGGATGCGCAGGCCCAGTGGCCATGGGTCATGGGCCTAGCTGCTCCGTGGCATGTGGGATCTTCCCAGACTGGGGCACGAACCCGCATCCCCTGCATTGGCAGGCAGACTCTCAACCACTGCACCACCAGGGAAGCCCTATTCGGGGTCTTTTGTGTTTCCATAAAAATTGTATAATTTTTTTTTTTTTTTTTTTTTGCGGTATGCGGGCCTCTCACTGTTGTGGCCTCTCCCGTTGCGGACCACAGGCTCCGGACGCGCAGGCTCAGCGGCCATGGCTCACGGGCCCAGCCGCTCCGCGGCATGTGGGATCCTCCTGGACCAGGGCACGAACCCGCATCCCCTGCATCGGCAGGCGGACTCTCAACCACTGTGCCACCAGGGAAGCCCCGAAATTGTATAATTTTTTTGTTCTAATTCTGTGAAAATTGCCATTGGTAATTTGATAGGGATTGCATTAAACCTATAGATTGCTTTGAGTAGTATAGTCATTTTTTTTTTTTTTTTTTTTTTGTGGTACGCAGGCCTCTCACTGCTGTGGCCTCTCCCATTGCGGAGCACAGGCTCTGGACACACAGGATCCAGATGTGCAGGCTCAGTGGCCATGGCTCATGGGCCCAGCTGCTCCGTGGCATGTGGGATTTTTCCGGACCAGGGCACGAACCCGTGTCCCCTGCATCGGCAGGCAGACTCTCAACCGCTGAGCCACCAGGGAAGCCCAGTATAGTCATTTTCACAATATTGATTCTTCCAATCCTGAAGCATAGTATATCTCTCCATCTGTTTGTGTCATCTTTGATTTCCTTCATCAGTGTTTTATAGTTTTCTGAGTACAGGTCTTTTGCCTCCTTAAGTAGGTTTACTCCTAGGTATTTTATTCTTTTTGTTGCAAAGGTAAATGGGATTGTTTCCTTAATTTCTCTTTCTGATCTTTCGTTGTTAGTGTGTAGGAATGCAAGCGATTTCTATTCATTAATTTTGTATCCTGCAACCTTACCAAATTCATTGATTAGTTCTAGTAGTTTTCTGGTGGCATCTTTAGGATTTTCTATGTATAGTATCATGTCATCTGCAAAGACCTAAATGTAAGGCTGGATACTATAAAACTCTTCGAGGAAAACATAGGAAAAACACTCTTTGACATAAATCACAGCAAGATCTTTTATGACCCACCTCCTAGAGTAATGAAAATAAAAACAAAAATAAGTGAATGGGACCTAATTAAACTTAAGAGCTTTTGCACAGCAAAGGAAACCATAAACAAGATGAAAAGACAACCCACAGAATGAGAGAAAATATTTGCAAATGAAGCAACAGACAAAGGATTAATCTCCAAAATATACAAACAGCTCACGCAGCTCAATATCAAAAAACCAAACAACCTAATCAAAAAATGGGTAGAAGATCTAAATAAACATTTCAGCAAAGAAGACATACAGATGGCCAAGAGGCACATGAAAAGATGCTCAACAGCACTAATTACCAGAGAATTATAAATCAAAATTGCAATGAAGTATTACCTCACACCAGTCAGAATGGCCATCATCAGAAGATCTACAAACAATAAATGCTGGAGAGGGTGTGGAGAAAAGGGTACCCTCTTGCACTGCTGGTGGGAATGTAAATTGATACAGCCACTGTGGAGAACAGTATGGAGGTTCCTTAAAAAACTAAAAATAGAACTACCATATGACCCAGCAATCCCACTACTGGGCATATACCCTGAGAAAACCATAATTCAAAAAGACACATGCACCCCAATGTTCACTGCAGCACTATTTACAATAGCCAGGACATGGAAACAACCTAAATGTCCATTGATAGATGAATGGGTAAAGAAGATGTGGTACATATATATAATGGAATATTACTCAGCCATAATAATAATTGGGTCATTTGTAGAGACGTGAATGGACCTAGAGACTGTCATACAGAGTGAAGTAAATCAGAAAGAGAAAAACAAATATCGTATATTAATGCATATATGTGGAATCTAGAAAAAGGGACAGATGAACCTACTTGCAGGACAGGAATAGAAAGGCAGATGTAGATAACGGACGTGTGGTCACAGGGAGGGAAGGGGAGGGTGGGATGAATTGGGAGATTAGGTTTGACATAAATACACTACCATTTGTAAAATAGCTAGTAGGAACCTGCTATATAGCACAGTGAGCTCAGCTCGGTGCTCTGTGATTGCCTAGTTGTGTGGGATGGATTGGGGGAGGGAAGTCCAAGAGGGAGGGGACATGTGTATGCATATGGCTGATTCACTTCGCTATGCGGTAGAAACTAACACAACATTGTAAAGCAATTATACTCCAATTAAGAAAAAAAGCACACTTGGCTGCAATATGAAGAATAGATTGGAGACACACGAGTAGATGGGGGAAGGCCAGTTTTTTTAGAAATTTAATTTATTTAGTTATTATTTATTTTTGGCTGCTTTGGGTCTTTGTTGCTGTGTGTGGCTTTCTCTAGTTGCGGTGAGCGGGGGCTACTCTTCTTTGCAATGCTTGGGCTTCTTGTTGTGGTGGCTTCTCTTGTTGTGGAGCATGGGCTCTAGGCTCACGAGCTGCAGTAGTTGTGGCACACGGACTCAGTAGTTGTGGCTCGTGGGCTCTAGAGTGCAAGCTCAGTAGTTGTGGCGCCCGGGCTTAGTTGCTCTGGGGTATGTGGGATCTTCCTGGACCAGGGTTCGAACCCGTGTCTGCTGCATTGGCAGGTGGATTCTTAACCACTGCGCTACCAGGGAAGCCCTGGAAGGCCAGTTTTTTGTTTTTGTTTTGTTTTTTGGGGGGAGGGGAGATGTTGGGACTGGTTTTATTTGTTTGTTTTTTATAATAATCCAGGCAAGAGGCAATGGTGACTTAGGTTATTAGATCTTTTTATGTCCTACAATATTGAATACAAGTGCTTGTTTCCAGTATGGTTAAGAAATGTTTCTTGAACTGAAGTAAATTAATTGACACATCACATATAAACCACAGGACAGTGTCAGGAAGGCATTTCAAACTGTTGGGCATTCTTCTCCAGATGACCTCCTCAGGTCTGTGAGCCCCAGGTCCGATCAGCCCAGAGCAAACCATTCCTTCTTAGGTGACTCCTGGAGATTCGGTATCAGGAAGAAAATACTGTAGCTTAAACTACTGCCAGCCACATTTTAAGGGAAACTTCCCTGCAAAGGTCACTTGTTAAGTATTGGTGGAAATTACCTTCCTTCCTTTCAGCTTCGAGGAAGGAAGCTCATACTTTCTCATTAGCTGGTTCTTGTTTTGGTTGCTAATGTTTCAAAATATGCAAATAAAATCTCTCCCGTAGCTTACTGCATAAAAACAACAGCTTATGCTTTTAATATTTTGTGAAGTTAGAAGATCGGTCCAGGTGTGATATTTGATTATCTTGTGTCCGAGATTTTTTATGCTTAGTAATTTGTGTTAAAATTTCAAGATAACCATTTATCACCAAAAAGGGAAGCATGTATGGGTATGCATAGGTGTGATTCAAGAAGAAAAGTAAAGGATAATTCTTCTTTGTTACATTTTTACCTTGAAATGAACATAATTATAACATATTAGAAAATATTTTAAATATTTTTTAAAAAGAAAAGAACAGATGAGCAGATATCAGAAGACAATAGCCAGTTATCTAAGGCATAATTATTCAGGGCAGCTGGGAGATATACCTATATCTATATCTATATGCTTTCAGATACCAAATATTACAATATAATTTTTTTTAATTGGGGTATAGTTGTTTTACAATGTTGTGTTAGTTTCTACTGTACAGCGAAGTGGAGTTCCCTGTGCTATGCAGCAGGTTCTCATTAGTTATCTATGTTACACATATTAGTGTATATATGTCAATCCCAATCTCCCAACTCCTCCCACCACCACCCCCGTTACCCCCTTGGTGTCTATGCATTTGTTCTCTACATTTGTGTCTCCATTTCTGCCTTGCAAACCAGTTCATCTGCACAATTTTTCTAGATTCCACATATATGCGTAATATACGATATTTGTTTTTCTCTTTCTGACTTACTTCACTCTGTATGACAGTCTCTAGGTCCATCCACGTCTCTACAAATGACCCAGTTTCGTTCCGTTTCACAGCTGAGTAATATTCCATCGTATATATGTACCACATCTTTATCCATTCATCTGTCGGCGGACATTTAGGTTGCTTCCATGACCTGGCTATTGTAAATAGTGCTGCTGTGAACACTGGGGTGCATGTGTCTTTTTGAATTATGGTTTTCTCAGGTTATATGCCTAGTAGTGGGATTGCTGGGTCATATGATAATTCTATTTTTAGCTTTTTGAGGAGCCTCCGTACTGTTCTCCCTAGTGGCTGTATTGATTTACATTCCCACCAACAATACAAGAGGGTTCCCTTTTCTCCACACCCTCTCTAGCATTTCAATATAATTACCTTTTGATTAAGTTTCTTTTCACTGTGACAAAACAAAAAAAGTTAATCCCTCCTTCAAACCCAGTGTTCTTATCTGAAAAATGGGGATAATAATATGTACTTCATGAAATTGAAAGGATTAAAAATTTTAAATGTTATATTTTAAAAGTACATAATGAAATACATAGAAACCATACTAAGATGCTCTGCATAGCTAGTCTCTTCTACTCAACCTGAAAGATTTGATATTATTAGGAATGATTACATTACAGATGGGATTAATGGAAATTTTTAGACAAAAATTTTCTGGCTTTATTGAAATATAATTGATATATAATATTGTGTGTAAATTTAAGGTGTACATGTGTTGATTGATACATGTATATATTGCAAAATGATTATCACCTTCACTTTAGCCAAAAATATCCTCACATCACATAATTACCATTTCTTTTTTCTGGTGAGAACATTTAAGATCTACACTCTTAGCAACTTTCAGGTATATAATATAACATTATTAACTAAAATCACCATGCTGTACATTAGATCCCCAGAACTTATTCATCTTACAACTGTAAGTTTGTACCCTTTGACCTAGACAAATTTTTTAATAGTTGCAATTAGTCTTTGGTTCACTTGTCTGCTCCTTTTCATTCCTCTGCTACTCCCTGGTTCATCCTCTTCCATATTCCTGGTGTCCTCATGATGATTTCCAGTTGCTCATTGCTTCCTTCTGCAGCCTTTTCATACCTAACAGCTCCCAAGGTATTTCATGATATATTCCAAAATGAGTTATCTTTTCCCCTAACCTTATTTAAACTCTCAACCTCTTCATGGGGCCGACTTTACCTAAGTGTTAGGAAGAAAGTACTCTTACTAAGCTAATTTGAATCAAAGCATTTGGTTAATTTAGTCTTTATGAGTATATTTAATTTTGAAAAGAGGACAGTCATTAATCTTTCTTGTGTCTTGGTAGTGGAATTTTAAACTCTGTAAAGGAGATTTTTTTAGGTCAGGTAACAATTTAACTAGCAGTAGTTCTCAAACTTAGTTGCACATTGGAATCATTTGAGAAGCTTTTTAAAAGATGCCTATTGCCAAGACCCTATTCTCAGAGATTCTAATATAATTGGTCTGGAGTGTGGTCCAGGTATTGGGATTTTTAAAGCTTCCCAGAAGGATTCTAATATGCAGCTAGGTTTGAGAACAACCAGGTTAGAATGACTGCCTTGATTTAACTTTCAATGCTAAAAAATTTCCATTTTTCTGTTATGTGAGTTCCATACATATTAATTGCTATATCTGGTAAAATGAAGACTGGGAAAAAACTTAACTGAAAGATAACAGAGAATAATTATAATTTAAATGTCATCAAATCCAAATCCCACATTTTACTAATGATGAAACAGACTCAAATGAGTAAGTTTACGCAGTTAGTTATAGAGCCAGGAAAAACTTTACATGGCAAACAACAGGATATTTTAAAATATCCTAAATGCTTCTTTTTACTTTTAGAAATTTAATTTATTAAATTACACTTACTTTAAAATGGACTAAACTTACTTTAAAATAAGATACATTATGCAAATTACAAAGATTCAAACAATGCACAAAGATATAAAATGAAAAGCAAATCTCCAAACCCACTTCAAATCTCACTTTCAAAGTTACTTTTTAAAAAATAATTTCTCCACGAAGAGTATAACCACTACCTTCCACAAGGCGGCAGTATTGCTTACTCTTCAACAATCTCCCTGAAGGCCTGATACTTCCCTAATTGTCCAGGGTGGGCTATGAAGACTCAAATCCTCCCAGAGACAGAATCAGGCCCTGGTTCTAAAATGCCACATCAAAGCCAGATTCCTGATTCACAGTGAAATGCAGATGTGAGCAAAGAACTGCACCGGAAAGAGCTGTAACTGTGTGGAGAAACATTAGGAATAGATCAGGGACTGAGGAAACAAATGGAAGCACAGGGCAAGGTGCTGTCTGGAAACCTACCATTTGCCTCTCTCTGTGGAGGTACTAGAAGGGCTGGGGTCCAGTTTTGTGAAAATGTGCATCCACTCTGTCATGCACAAAATTTTCCCTTTACAACAAACTGGTCTAAGGCTGTAGGACCCAGTCAAGGGCTTCTATGGTATCCCTACAGCTCCAGGAGTCTGTGGGCTACTAGAAAAAAGCCTGGATCTTTTGATAGTGTCCTTGTAAAAAGTGCTGAAGGGATCATGTTTGGGTTTCCCAAACCTGGTAGATTCCCAGCCAGGAATAGGTGATAAAAATCAGATGCTCTGGTTTTTGTCATTAACTTCTAGAGACATATGATGTAAGGAGAATGATTTTTAGACTTTCTATGTGGTATAATATATATACTAGAATAAAAAGTTTATTACTGGTGACATCTTTGGGATCCTAAGACAATGACCCTTCTTTGTGACGTTCAGGAATAGGCTTCTCCATGACCTAGCAGGGGACAGAACTAAAGAAAGTCATAAAATGATTAGATCTTAGGAAGAAAAACTCTTTTTATTTTTTAAAAAAAGTGTTTCTTTATTTGGTTTTGCTGGGTCTTTGTTACAGCATGTGGGATCTTTTTACTTGTGACATGCGGGATCTAGTTCCTTGACCAGGGATCAAACCCCAGCTCCCTGCATTGGGATTGTGGAATCTTAACCACTGGGCCACCAGGGAAGTCTCAGAACAACTCTTTAATGTCCTCAAAGCCTTGAGATTGTTGAGGCAGGGATGGGGCCTGGGGCAAGGAATGGACTATGAGAGAGAAAGGGTTATGGGAGGGAAGCTCTGTCCCCAAGGTGAATACAGAAAAACCAAAGGGAAAGAGATATGTGGGAAGCAGATAATGGAATTTGCAAGATAAAGCTCTAATAACTTCGGATCTATAGTGATCTATTAGGGATCCTTTGGAGTAAAGGGTTTATTCTCCAACACAGAACATAGAGCAAGGACCAAGAACTCGGTTTTTATTTTTCCTAATCAAGGGACTCTCTAAAACCGTCCAAACTCTTAGACCAACTTGTAGTTCAAAAGGTCTTTTGGTAACCAATGGCAGTTGGCGTGCCTAATCGCAACAAGAAACAAGACAGACATCATGTTAAATGTTCCTCGTCATAATGTTAATTCAAGTTAAAATCCGTACTTTCCACAGGCATTATTCCTTTCAGGGCCCCCTAGCTATATCTAAATGATATGCCTGATTTTAATTATGAAGTTATATTCTTTTTTGTTTTGGTTTGGTTTGGTTTGTTTCACTGTAACCAAACTTAATTCTAGATTAGGGCACTTGGCAATGTGTCCAGTCTTCATGGTTTGTAATTCTGACCATTTCCTTCATGAGGCTTGGAAATCTTATATAGTCCTGGCAGAAATTTGATTGATAAACAAAAGAAGTGAAATGTTGACCTGCATTTTCTGGGTTTGAAGCTACATTAAGTTTTGCACAGGGTATATAATGTAGTTAATGAGTACTCCCAAACCTCAAACTGGAAATATGAAACCTGCTCAAAAATCAGTGAGGAAAACCTGATGTGCTCCAAAAGATAATTAGGAGTATCCACTAAAAGGATTCTTGACAATAACGCAAGCAGAATGCCATGATCGTTGCTAAGGAGTTAGTAGAACCATCAAAAAATATTTTTTAAAATGACCACTGAGTTCTTTTAATTTCACCTTAATTCAAGTAAAAGATAGATGTAAAAACCAAGAAGGGAATAGCATTGCCAGTGCCATGCCATGCCCTTCCTTGCCCTGAAACCAGGTGCATGGTAACCAGGAAGGATGCTCTTAGTGATCAATAAGAGCATGTGTAACCCTTTCTTATTGTCTGAGAGGATTTCCTGCTTTGTATATTGCTCATCAATATCTGGTTCCCCTTCTTGTGGGAGGATTACAGTCTGATAAGCTCAGGTGTCACCATGTGACTTACTCTGGCCATTGAAATGTGAATGGAGGCTTTGGGGGTTCCTCTGGCATCAGTTTGTTGTTGTTGTTTTTTTCAAATACAGGACTTCACTGTCTAATAAAGTAATAATTATTATGCTTTTTGGAAAAAAAAGTCTAAAAATGTTTAGACTTCATGTTAATGTAGGTTAGGCCACCCAAAAGACAAAGCAAAGCTAACATTAAGTCATGGTCCAGGGTTACACTTATGAGAAACAAATACAAGACTTATTGGACTTGATATATAAAAACAACCAAAGTAAACTGTATTTCAAATTTTTTTATATAAAAACACATTAGGAACTTCCCCGGTGGCACAGTGGCTAAGAATCTGCCTGCCAATGTAGGGGACACGGGTTCGAGCTCTGGTCCGGGAAGATCCTACATGCCGTGAAGCAACTAAGCCTGTGTGCCACAACTACTGAGACTGTGCTCTAGAGCCCGTGAGCCACAACTGCTGAGCCCATGTGCCACAACTACTGAAGCCCGCACGCCTAGAGCCCGTGCTCCGCAACAAGAGAAGCCACCGCAATGAGAAGCCCACGCACCTCAATGAAGAGTAGCCCCCGCTCACTGCAACTAGAGAAAGCCCGTGCGTAGCAACAAAGACCCAATGCAACCAAAAATATATATATATATATATATATATATATTAAAGATCACTTTAATATAGTGTCCATCTTTTCTTTAAATGAGCATAGACTAATCTGCAATCATAGCATAAGTCTTAAGAGCCAGAGCATGCTTTTTCTTTTAATGTTCCCTCTTTCCTCTGCCATGATTACTGGTAATATTCCAGATAGAAGTTGCTCCAGCAGCCTAGATGCTGGAGTAAAGATCATGATGTAGAGCTGGGCTTCTTTCCTGGTTTCTAATGCACATGTTGTTGCAAGCAAGGTGTATACTTCTTTTGTTTTAAGCCACTGAGATTTTGGGCTGTTTGTCACTGCAGCACAACTGACCCATCCAACTTCATTGATTTGTTCAGTCTACTACATACATTCTCAGTGGGAATACTACTGCCCGCAAGGGAGCAAAAATTGGTTCTTAGAGGGCAGAAGAGCCTTACTCTTCTTGTGTAAAAAGCACAGATATACATGCAGTAACAAGTATACAATGTATTTGTGATATTAAATTTTCATGGGGCTGGGGGTGGGGGAGACCTAGGAAAAAATTGTCTAAAAAGGTTCATTAGGAGGCAATAATGAAATAATGGTTGAGAAACACTGGTCTTTAAGGCAAAAAGTAATGGTCAGCCTGTCTTTATAAAGTCTAATCCAGAAGTTCTCAACTCTGGTGGCACGTTTGAAGCTCCTGGAAAGCTTTTTATTTATTTTATTTTATTATTATTATTTTTTTGGTTATTTTTGGCTGCACTTGTTCTTTGCTGCTGCGCACAGGCTTTCTCTAGTTGCGGCGAGTAGAGATACTCTTCATTATGGTGTGCAGACTTCTCATTGCAGTGGCTTCTCTTGCTGCAGAGCACGGGCTCGAGGCACGTGGGCTTCAGTAGTTGCAGCACGTGGGCTCAGTAGTTGCGGCACGTGGGTCCTAGAGCACGTGGGCTTCAGGAACTGTGGCTTGTGGGCTCTAGAGCACAGGCTCCGTAGTTGTGGCACACGGGCTTAGGTGCTCCATGGCATGTGGGATCTTCCTGGACCAGGGATCAAACCCATGTCCCCTGCATCGGCAGGTGGATTCTTAACCACTGTGCCACCAAGGAAGTCCCTGGAGAGCTTTTTAAAAACACTGATACCCACGTGTGGTACTCAGAGATTCTAATTTAATTGGTAGAATCCACACATTGGTATTTTTTTAAAGCTCCCAGGCAATTCTAATTTGCAAACAGGGTTAAGAACCACTGGACCAGACATTCTCGAAGACAAAGCAGCATTGCTTCCCCTGGGAGAGGTGCCACACAAATAGCAGAGAAATAGCACAGTGCACTGGAAATGGCTGGCATGGAGTACAACTCACTTCTATTTTAGAAGGGCTATTCTGGCCTCACACCAGGTAACAAAAAGCTGGATTCATCAAGAAGAGACAGCAATGTCCAATTTCTGTATTTTATCTTTCCTATTTCATGACGCACAATTTGAATGCAGAGGGTCATTTATGACTCATTTGGAAAACATAAGAAGGGAAAAAATATGGCTGTAGTTATTCCTGGGCTAGTACCCATACTCAGCATTTTCTGCACAGATGCAATTTGGAAATCATCTCTATCTTCAGCTCTTAAAATTTAAAATTCTTACTGAGTTAAAAGCTATTCAGCATGGAATCTTCTTTATCCTCTATAACTGGGGAAACTCTAGATGCCAGGGGGACACTTTTGCATAGATTGTGAAAATTAAAACTTAAATTAACTTTTTTAAACATTAAGAAGATAAAGCACTTTCTCCTTAGAAAGGGGTCTCGGTGGCTAAATGACAGTGATGAAGGATTATCATGGCTGAATTTGGTCATTAGATGTATCATCACTTATTCTTTTCTGAAATGTCACTTGGAATTGACAATGATATGGCTGTATTATTTTTCTTTTTCTTTTCTTTTCTTTTTCTTTTTTTTTTAATATGGCTGTATTTTAATGAAGTGACTCCATTTCCAGCCAGGAAGTCAAAATTATAATGTGTTGATTAGCAAGTATATGACTTTATATTTTCCTTTTACACATCTTCGCAGGAGATGACGTTTACATTGTTCTCATTTATTTGGAGGTTCTAACTAAAAGGTGTATGTAGATTGTCTTTCTTGATGTTATTTTTGGTCACTGAGTACATAGTTTAAGGGCAAGTGTGGAGATATTTGCAGGTATTTCTTGTGAAATTTCTTGAAGCTGGAAAATAAAATTTCTAGGAAATTCTTCATGAGGAGAGAGTCAGCATCAGTTGTACAAGTAGACAAATGCTCACAACTAGCTTATCAACACTTTGTTGATGATTTTGGCACAGGCAGAAAAGAGAAAATCAAGTGTTTAAGGTTACCTGTAGAGACAAGGATGGATTTGAGACGCAGAGATGGATAAAATGTGGATCCAAGAAGGTTTAAATGCTAACTGATCTGTAGTTCTAATTCTAATTCTAATTAATTCTAATTCTAATCTAGTTCTAATCTAATTCTGAAGAACGGCAACAATGTGTTGCAATGAGTCCCTTTCAAAATGCCTACCGGATCCACTTACTAAAGGAGGGAGAGCCGCTCAGTGTCATATGATGCTGCTCCCCTAGCCATAGCTGATTGGACAAGGAGTACACATGTGACCTGAGGTTGGGCTAATTACATTCTCTCTCGTGGATATTTGGAATTGGGATGCAATCTCTAGTTAGTTTTTCTTGGGCAATGGAGCTAGTAGGTTATAAAGAGCTGGGGCTAGACTGCCATTTTCTACCAAGGGGATGCTGAAGCAGAGAAAGCCAATCTTCAAAGAAAAAAGATATTACTGAGCTTAGAAGAGATGAAAAGAATACCTTTAGTTCCTGACTTTCAAGTTCCATGTCAAGTCCCTTGGCATGTGAAGTTCCATGTCAAGACCTGGCTGTCCCACCGGCTTTGGTTCCACTAGATACTCCTGTATCCTTTTAATAAGCATCACCCCCTGTGCTTGGGTTAGTTTGAGTGGGTTTCTGTTCCTTGCAAGCAATTATTCCTGATTACGACAGTGTTCTTCTCCACAAAGAACAGCTAAAGTCTATGAAAGACATAGGCCACATTTACTGCAGACGTTCAGCTTCTTAAAATTTTTCTTGAATTATCCACATTAGTCTTCTGGTGGATGAACTGGCTGTTTAGTATTACGGATGTGGCAGGCTTTGTGAGCAAATGGGTCAGAAAGAAATGCTGAAGGCCATGAAATCTTTGGTTGGAACAATGGGCACATGTTTTACCCTACATGTTCTAAACAAAAAGGCAAAGATCCAAACATGCAAAACCTTATGGTTGCATTTTTCCTTCTTTAACCTAATTAAGCTCTTAATAATATAGCTAGATTTAAAGGAGATATGCATAACAATTTAATGTCTCCATTATAAAGGGTTTGAAAAGATGCTAAGATGGATAGAAAAATCAGCTCTATCAGTTCCATTAATTTCTAGCCCCCTTTTGCTTCTGCTTTAGACCCCTGACACCAATTATGCAAATTTGCTCACAGAGTGCCTTTTGCTCACAGAGTTGCTTTTGCATTGTAATTTAAATGTAGGTGTCTTATGAAGACAAAAGGAAATGCACCGTCCTTTTCAAAATTTAGAATTTGAACCGATTCACTGATTTTCTTCCTGTGGAATTACCAGGCAGCTGGAGAAACAGCTGGACCAGTTTCTGAACACCAACAAAAAACCTCAAGTCTGAATTACAATAGGTGTTTTCATCAGAATTTTATAGTATGGTTTAATAAATACAAAACACACTTTAGTAGTAATTGGCTACTTTCCTGTTTACATTAGCAAATGAATTATGAAGATGAAGCCAAATGCGCTAGGAGTTGCTTGATTCACAGAGATAAATCATTTTGGACTTTATTTTAAGGATTACAAAGTCCATTTTGAAGGAGGATCTAAATTAGAGCCCTTACCTAACCTGTCTTAGTTTCCTAGGGGCAGTATAGCTTAATGGTCCTTGAGGATTGCTTGGGTTCAACACCAATTCTACTAGCTATGTGACCTTTGGTAAGTTATTCAACCTCTACGTGCTTTAATTTTCTCATTTGTGAAGTGGGGATAAACCAGTTCCTACTGCATTGAGTAGTTATGAGGATTAAGTGAGTTAGTTTATATGAAGCACTTAATATAGTGCCTAGCATACAGTAAGTGTTATTCGTCCTTATTGTAACTCCAAATGCAAAATCTTATATTTTCCTAAAAGTCAGTGGAACTAATTATTTCGATTAGTGCAATATCCTTTCAAGCCCAGTTAGTGACTCAAAAGTCGGGAAATAGACATATGTTTGCCTTTTTACAGGCAGACCAGTGTGGGTAAGGAGGGGTATAGAGTCATGCATGTATAAGCTGCCTTGATCTCAAAGATCAGGCTTCCTACTTCCTTATGAGAAACACATTCTTCCCAGTAGGTTGGCTGGATGACTGTCTTATCTTCAGACAGGGCCAGCATGTTCTGGTTAATGGTAAGTAGACAAGGTACACTGGGTCAAGATAGGTACAAGGTGGACCCAACTGCAGATTCTGGGAGGAAATCCTTGCCTCACTGATACACATCAGAAGGGCATGGAAATAAGGAAGTAAGGGTATCTTGGGGAACCGGTTGATAATAAGGAGAAATAACTCGATGTTAGAGAGTTTTTCTGAGTTGGATATCACAGTGCTAGGTAATACAGGAGAGGGACTATTCAGAGATCTAGACAGACAGCCTGCTGTTTTTTTAACATCTTTATTGGAGTATAATTGTTTTACAATGGTGTGTTAGTTTCTGCTGTGTAACAAAATGAATCAACTATGCATATACTTATATCCCCATATCTCCTCCCTCTTGCGTCTCCCTCCCTCCCACCCTCCCTATCCCACCCCTCTAGGTGGACACAAAGCACTGAGCTGATCTCCCTGTGCTATGCAGCTGCTTCCCACTAGCAGCCTGCTGTTTGAATCAGGGCTGTTTGCAGATAGTAGCATCTGGAATGGGAGGGACTATTAAGAATACATTAAACCCTTTCTCAGAGGGACTGTGATTTTTTGGTGTATCAAGATGAGGGAACTAATTAAAGGAGCCATAAGGGAATTGAGATACCAGAAGTAGGGGCCAGATCTCACCAATCGGACAGAATTCTGCGTCAGAATTGGAGCGTGTGACTGGAACCATAGCAGCAGTGGCAAATTACACTGGATGTTGGGATAAAGATTGGTTAGGATGGTCCTAGGGGTGGTTTGGGTAGAACCTTCATATCCAATGGGTCTACCCGTATGGATAAGGATAAAAAAGGCTGGAAGGGGGAGGGAGAAAAGAACACCAGGATGTTTATGAAGGAGAGAGGGAGTAGGTAGTTTCTTTGTCTTCTAAATTTTGAGTCACAGAAAGCACCATTGATCTTCTGGACATTTTCTCATTTAAGGAATGGTGGTCTTTAAGAATGCCTTGCATCAGTCTGGGCAACATCTCTGAGTGACGGGTAGGAGAAAAAAATAAAAAGACCTATGTTCCCTACAGAATTACTAGGCTTCTCCTGGCAATAAACTCTAAGAGATTGGAAGTTTCCCTCTCTCTCTCCTCTCTCTCTCTCTCTCTCTCTCTCTCTCTCTCTCTCTCTCTCTCTCTCCCTTTCTCTTATGTCCTTAAAATACCTGCTTCCTAGCATGCAAGGAAGAACTAGGCTTATTTAGCATGACATAAAAATCTACTTTGGCTCTTGGAATCAGGATTGCACTAGTTGCAAAGGAAAATGATCTTCTATGAGAGTTGGGTGCTGTGCAAATATCCTTGTGGTTGCTCTTGAGTTAATAAGCCTCCCTAACTATCATTGATCATAACTACTTCTTGTTGCAGAAAAGAATTCTTTTTCATAAATACAAACATAACCTGTTGCCTAAATTATGTAGGTAAAAACCAAGCACCTGGAAATCACAGACTAAAAGAAGAGCATTTGGTATTCAATTTACATTTCTGAATGAATGAGATGCTCAGTGTGCATTACAAGATAATGATGATGACAATGGTTAGGAATGAAGGAGGAAAAGGAAAGGGAAAGGGACAGAGAAAGGCCAGAAACAGCTGTAACCCTATGGCAGCTGGCTTACCAATTACTGCTGCTGAAGCGACTACAATACACTGTTTTCAATTATTCAGAGGCTGGTTCTCCAGTTTGTATAACACCTCAGGTTTTCGCTTCAGATGTCCCCTTCTACCGATTGCCCTTTAGTCATCCATTTAATGGCTATTAATCCACAGGGAAGATGAGGGAACAAAAGAGATTAATGTTAGCTAAAACTTTCCCAGTGTTTTCTTCTTTTCATTCTCACAGCAACTCTATAAGAGAGGGTCTATTATCCCTGTTTTACAAATGAGGGAACCGAGGCCTAGCAATAGTCCCAAGGTCACAGAGCTAGTATGGAGCAGAGCTAGAATTTGAACCATGGGCTCTCTGAAACTAGAGACATACTCTTACCCATTACATTCTCCTACTTCCAGGCTACTCAGTCTTCTATCTTGTTTCCAGTCATTGTAAATGTTTCCAGTGCTTTATAGTTTACAAATGTTTCCTTCCCTCCCTCACTTCCTTCATCCTTTTTGTGTGTGTGTGTAAATGTGTACTACTTTGGTTTATTACATTAATTTTCTTCTTGTATCTTTTGAGTTCTTAAGCCTCAAGATGCCCCTGTGTTGCAATGTTTTGCAGTCAAAATGTTCTATAAGGCCTATTAAAACAGCAATTTCCTAGGACCCAATTTTCTTAGTCCCCTTCCCCGGAGGCAATAGCTGTCAGCTATTTCTGCTGTTTCTTTTGGTATTTGTCTCAGTATTTCTAAATAATATGCTTATATTGCTACTTGTTGATCTCTTAAAAATTAGGTGTTTTATGAAAGATATATTTCAACTACTTCAACCCCAGCCTACCCTAATCACACACCTACACACTTTCTTATCCATTCTTTCAATATAGTTATATCATTATGTTGGTTAAGTTAAATCAATATTTATGTTATTATGACTATGTAAATTCCTACATACTATGATTACCTTTCTTTTTTGTTTTTCATGGAGTTATACATGCTTTGTTTTTATTTTTCACTTACTTTGTTTTATTATAATTATCACTACCTCATAACCAAATTCTCCCCCAAAGGTGTATTTCTTTTCAATATAGTCAGACACATTAGGTAGTCTATAAATTTCACCTTCTTTGAAACATGTGAGAGCCTTCTGATTTTCTCCATTTTGATTTTTTAAAAACTAAATTTATTTATTTAATTTTGGCTGCATTGGGTCTTCATTGTTGTGCACGGGCTTTCTCTTGTTGCAGAGCACAGGCTCTAGGCGCATGGGCTTCAGTAGCTGTGGCTCGTGGGCTCTAGAGTGCAGGCTCAGTAGTTGTGGCGCATGGGCTTAGTTGCTCTGCAGCTTGTGGGATCTTCCCGGACCAGGGCTCGAACCCGTGTTCCCTGCATGAGCAGGTGGATTCTTAACCACTGCACCACCAGGGAAGTCCCATCCATTTTGACTTTGATTCTTCAAGTAGACTCACTTCACAGCTGTCATTCTGGAATCAAACTTGACCACTATTCTGAGAATTTACATGTCTCTTTCTTGGGTTAGATCTCATTTCCAGAATCCTACGTCTTAATCAGCTTTTGATACTTTTTTCTTTCTTTTATCTTCTTTCTTTTGTTTTTTTCTTCTTCAATAATGATTCCAAAATTTCAGTGGCTAACAACAAAAAAGATTTATTTCTCACTTTCATTAGATATCCTCTGTAGGTTGGCTGCAGCTTTGCTCCATGTTGGCTTCTTCTCAGGACCCAGAAGCAGTCCTGATCTGGCCCACACCAATCTTTTGGGAGAGAAAAAAGCAATGATATCCATCATTTTCACTTACTTTTAATTGTTCAAAGCAAACCAATAGCCACATTTGATGTTACTGAGATGGGAAGTAAAATTATAACCCTGATAGAGAAGGGCAGGGAATTTTTTGAACACATAACACAATCTACTATGTGTTCCTATTTCTTGGTTTGCTCCAACATTTTTGGAGAACCATCCTCCAGTAGCTTCCTGAGGAGTTAAATTTGTTGAGATTGTGTATTTCTAAAATGTCTTTTTACCCAACTGACAGCTAATTTAGATATAGAATCCTAGATTTAAATTATTTTTCCTCAGAATTTACTTCTTGATTCCAGTGTTGCTGTTGAGAAGTCCAATGTAATCCTAATTATTGTGTATAACTTTTTTCCCTTCTGGAAGTTTATTTTTGTTCCTAAAGTTCTGAAATTTCACAGTGGTGTGTCATGGTGTGAATTTGTTTCCATACATTGTGCTGGATAGTTGGTAGATCCTCTAAATTTGGAAATTCATGTCCTTCAGTTTAGAAAATTTTCTTGAATTATGGCTTTGATAATTTCCTGCCCTCCACCTTTTTTTCCTTATTTCTATGCATGTTTATTTTTCATATCTCCTATTTTATTTTATATTTATAAAGGTTCTTTTTAATTATTTGAATGTGTTTTTTTCCTAAATGGCATTTGGTACTTATTTCAGGAATGCCTTATCTTCTCCTATCTCTATTAGGATATTTACTAATAATTTGCTTTTTGAACATTTTCTTTTTCCTGCTTAGTCTTTTCATCCTTCAAGTTGCCTGTTTCCTTTTTGTTTTGGTCTCTACATTTTATGTTAGAGGAATTACTCAAACTCCTTAAATTTCTGGTGACGCCACCCCCAGTTCAGCAACTCTATTTTGCTCTCTCCAGAGAATTATTTTCCAATAAATAGACAAAAGACGTCTCTTGGCTGCTTACAGTCAGGGAAGGGAACTGTTTGTTAAATGGACTTTCAAACAATCTTCCTGTTTTCAGTTATGTCTCCACTTCCTAAAACACCTGTTGCATCAATTTCTAAATATTTTGTGGGTTCTACATACAAATCAGATTGCTTCTCAGCTTTCTCCTTTGCTGGATATGGATTCAACTTTCTTGGGTCTGCTCAATTATTACTCACCCATATGCTTTCTGGCTCCCAAAATGTCATTACTGTAGTTCCTCTTCATTCACATTGGTCATGTAGGTTTATGTTTTTTAAGAATCCCTTACTGTTGTTTTAACAAATTTGGAGCAAAAGTAGAGGTATATGCATGTGCTCAACCTGCTATTTTTAAGCAAAAGTCTTATGACTCTGAGAACAACCAGGGAAGACATTATCATCCCCATTTTATAAATGAGAAGCAGAATTCAAATGACTTGTCAGGATTACACAGCATGTAATGCTAGATCTAGGGCTTGTATTCATTCTGGACTTTTGACTCCAAGTTCAATGCTCTTTCCATTAAATTCCTAAAAAAGAAGGTTGAATAATGTAGTTGTTAAAAGCACAGTCTTTGGCACCAGAGACCTGGGTATGAGTCCAGGTTTTGCTTCTTCATAGCTGTATCCTTTTGACAAATTGTTTAGTCTTACTACAATGAAAATTCCTCATTTGTAGAATGGGGATGATATCAATAGCACAATCTCACTATAGTGTTGTGAGGATTCAATTAGATAATAAATGTAAAGTACCCAGCAGAGCTTCTGGCATATAGTAAGTGCTCCCTTATTGCTATAATGGAAAAATTGAAATGATAAGATATAATAATGATTTGCAGTTTTAATTAACTGAACTATGTTCAGGGAAACTTTTAAATTAATTCTGCAGACATTTACTGAATAATTAGCATGTGCACTGTGGAATATTTATTCTTCCTTTCTCTTGTACTTGAACCTCTTTATGAAAACATCTTTGATTAGTAACTACTCCAAAACTAGTTGAGCTTGGATGACAAATTTCTGAGTAAGGACAGAAGAATTAGGCAGAGTCACAGATTTTCTATCCATCAACCTAATTAACAATAACAACAAAAAATGCATTTACAAAGTCCAAAATTCACCAGCAGCTAAAACAAGGTAAAGAATGAAACCTTACACATAAATGAAAAAAATTTTAAAGGTGACCAATAAGAGAAACAGTATTCTGGTTCAGTCAGGTGTGGCTACTCACCCTGCTCCTATTCCTCAGAAGCAGAATGAGAGGAAAAAAGGGTGGGGGATTTTATTATTATTATTTTATATTGGAATACAGTTGATTTACAATGTTGTGTTAGTTTCTGCTGTACAGCAAAGTGAATCAGTTATACATATACATATACCCACTCTTTTTTAGATTCTTTTCCCATATAGATCATTACAGAGTACTGAATAGAGTTCCCTGTGCTATACAGTTAGTTCCTATTAGTTATCTATTTTATATATAGTAGTGTGTATATGTCAATCCCAATCTCCCAATTTATCCTTCCCCCCAAGGGTGGGGGATTTGACAACATTCTGAGTTTCTCCCTTGTGCCTTCACTAATGTGTGAAGAAGAAGTCTTAGGGTGTAGATAAGCAACCTTAGGGAGGGTGGAGAAATGGGGGAACCTAAGAACCGTGTTTTATTTTTTATTTTATTTTATTTTATTTTTTTTTTTGTGGTATGCGGGCCTCTCACTGCTGTGGCCTCTCCCGTTGCGGAGCACAGGCTCCGGACGCGCAGGCCTAGCGGCCATGGCTCACGGGCTCAGTTGCTCCGCGGCATGTGGGATCCTCCCGGACCAGGGCACGAACCCGTGACCCCTGCATCGGCAGGCGGATTCTCAACCACTGCGCCACCAGGGAAGCCCAGAACCGTGTTTTAGAATGGAAGCCACCATAAACCACCATGGGACCCTCAGTGGTGACAATAAGGGCCTCCAGAGCCTTCCACTTCCTCTTTCCACTTTCCAGCTCACGGGGCTGAACAGAAGGACTGATACAAATTACACAAGAGTGTAAAATACCCCTGGCTGGTTACATTGGGCTGGGTTTAGCCATTTACTGACTCTCACAAGAGAGCAGAAAAATAAGGGCAGCACTCAGCACCAACTTCCCTCTTTTCTTCCCCTTATCCTGCATCTTCATGTTAGAGCAAATTGACTAGAAAACAACTCCAAACTGAGGGAAGAAAAACTGGCACATATCAGAGCAAATTGAAAGTCTGAAGAGTCTGTCCATGCTGAGCATGAACTGGATGAAATATAAGGACATGACTACTATTCAAGCATGGTAGAAAGAAACATGATTTTTGAAAGAGAGGTGAAGAATCTAGTTTAGATGAAAACAGCTGTTAAAGAAAAAAACAGAGCTGGATGGTAGTTAAAGTGTTTAAAAACAGATTTTATTCAGAAAAACTATTGTAATAAAGGAAAAGAGTCCTCAGTATAGAACTGGGCTCAATTCTGAATACAGCAAGGAAAAGTGGGAATTTATAGCTAAGGAGCAGGATGGGGATTGGGGGGTGGAGTTGGGGGTCAGTGAATGAGAAGTTACTAAGAGGAAGCGTCAGGCATAAGGGGGGATTCCAGCTAAACCAACCTAACAATATTCTTGCTGAAGGCAGGCCAAGGTGATCAGACATTATCTGGGGGATGATAAGTTATGAGAAATTTGGTAAGATGTTGAGGATGATTGGATATTGAGTTTGGGGGATTCTGGCTAAACCGACTTAACAGGATTCTTGCTAAAATTAGGTATACAAAGACAGACCAAAGTCCAAAAGATGGAAAAAAGTCCAAAAGTCGAGACCTGGTTAGGAAGGGGATCCATAGGGGCCAGACTAAAGTTTGGTCAAGGACAGACTCTTTGTTATAACCCAGAGAAAAGAAGCATATTCCTTAAGACTCTTTTGTTCCATAGACTCAGTAAGAAATAATATTCAATACAATAAGAGGTCCAAGATGAGATGTTAAACAATAGAATGACTGAGAACCAAAATAATATCATTACAGATCATATAAATAAATTTCAACAGCAAGGAACAAAATAAAATTGGCTGAATATTAGGTTAATAGCATGGAGGAAAGATTTGGGACAATCAGAATGAATAAAGAGGGAAAAAGCATAGAGATTTAAGAATTTAAAAGAAATGAAAGATACAGTCAAATATAATCCAATATTGGGCTAATTGGTGTCCCAGAGGAAGAGAACTCAACAAATTAAAAAATAATAAGAGCTACTGTACCAAAAAACCCACCATCTTACACCAGGGAAAATTGATTTAGAACAATTAACATAGAGGTATATTCTGATTAAGTTCTTGAACTTCAGGGTTAACTATATAGAGCCTTCAGCCATCTTAGAAGAAAAGAAAATCACCTATAGTGGAAAAATTTTGACTCAACTCATACTTCTCCATAGCAAATGTCAGGGAAAAAAAAGACATAGGAGCCATGGCTACAAAATTCTGAGAGAAGGAAAGTGAACAAAATGTGAGCCACAAGTAGTATTTCTGTTCAAGTATTTGTTCAAGGCAACAGGCAGACAAATAAAGAACTCAGGGAATGTGGCCATTAAGCATTCTTGAACAAACTACTTAGCAAAGAAATCCCACCTATCGGGATGTGAATAAAAATAAAAAACCCAGAATGATGATGCTAGGATAAAAGGATTGGTAGTAAGCACTGAATCCATTTGAATACAGAATTGAGACTAAACAACTAGAGTAAATATGGTTGCCAAAAGCTGTTAAACCCTGACAAAATAGAAATAATATAAGCCACAAAAATTGGATGTTGGAGTACAGAGGGTGGGAGGAAGTATAATAATGTTAATTATTTCATTTTCTGAGCAAGTAGTCAATAGACATTATTAATCAAGAAATATGGGCTATTCTGATTTCTTCTTGTTTATATATTTTCTTTGCCCATATTTTTGGGCTATTTCTCATATCTTTGCTGCCATTCCCCTTTATACCTTTTTTTAAACCAATGTGCATTGAATATTAATCTACATAAACTGAATACTTAATAAATGTTGCTGAAGTAATTTTGCAGACTGCATGAGACTGTAAATTCTATGAGGATGGAGAATATGTTTTATTCATCTTTGAATTCTCTCAGTACCTGGCATAGGGACTTGCATATTGTAGATCACTAGTAAATTTTTTTGAATAAATGAATTAATTTGCTTTGTTTCATATACATTTTGTTGCTAGAACAACGGCTGGCTGGAAATATACGGAAAATGAACCATAATTGGAGAATATGATAAAGCCTGTCACCCACATCTGAGAGACCTATTATAAACTCTTCTGATACCTCATTAAAGACATTCTATTGTTTTCAGAATGCATTTTCCCCCCCAGTAAATAATCTCCGCTTGCTCTAATTTAATCATTCATACAGCTCTAGGAATTATCATTTCCAAACACAGATCTGATCCTGTCACTTCTCTCCTTAAAAACCTCCCAGACAGCAAACTGTCTCCCATGCGTAAATAATTGTACCATTTGTTGTTCTTCTGCAGTAATTCGCTCATGCTCCATGTATCGTATTATACCTAATTGTACATATATTGAACACACTCTCCTAGATTGTGAACTTCTTGGTTTGTACGTTTCCTTTTCCCATATTCTTTGGGCTGTGTCTTATGTATTCTAGAAAACTGTCATGGAG
The DNA here is from genome assembly GCF_026419965.1 of Kogia breviceps. Taxonomy (NCBI): domain Eukaryota; kingdom Metazoa; phylum Chordata; class Mammalia; order Artiodactyla; family Physeteridae; genus Kogia; species Kogia breviceps. Next base: position 87,896,058 of record NC_081312.1, on the reverse strand, counting down.
TATGTGCCTGACACATAGTAAATGCTAGATAAATATTTGTAGTTTGGAATTTAAAAACCACATGCATTTCTTATATTTCCATATAAAAATAATTCTTTTAAGTAATGAGGGCTAAACTGAAAATCCTAAGGGTTGGTAGAAGGTAGAAAATCTGTCTCTTAAACTGTGGTTTTCTGTCCTGATAAAAGAGAAGTCTTCAGAGGTAGACTGCTCTGGGAAAATTCTGTGAATTGTTTAGTTCCTCAAATTAAAGCAAGTATACATGTATTACTCTTGGAAAACTATAAAGTAACCATTAACCTGAATGTAGATGCTTTAGGCTGAGAAGCAGTGCTCCATTTGGATATGTAAATCTTCGTGTGTAGAGCAGGAGCATGGCTTCCCCAGACATTGATGCAGAAGAGAACAGAACTGTTTCTTTTCTCTCTGTTGATTTAGACCTTGTATGTGTCAATATATTGTTGTTTCTGTAGAGAGATGGATATCCTTGTTTGAGCCCATGCCCTTTGGAGAACAGATGCTGAGATCTAAAGGATATAGGAAAGCAAAGACAGGCATGATCCTTACTGTTTCCTGGAGAAACAATTATGCAAAGGTACTGAACTGGCTTTGGTGAGGTTCTACCTGTAAAGACTGAGGACCTACAAGTAAAGACTGAATAACTCAATCTTTGTGAGAAATGTGCTGCTGTTGGACTGTTATGTTCTAAGATGATAGCCCAGTTGGGTCAGAGATCAAGGTCACACCCCTGGGGATGGAGGGTGGGGTTTCCTCTGAAGGAGTAGATATTCCCATATGGTCAGTCATCCTAGGGAGAAGCTGCACCTGGGACAGAAAATGGGACTTTGAAAGTGGACCTTTACCTGGGTGAGGAGAGTTGTTTTCTCCTCTGAGCTTTACAGTGGTTGGGCCCGGATGCTCAAGACATGGTTAGGGGAACTCTTGATTGAGAGGGGAGATGTATGGACCGAGACATATGGACCCAGGCTGGAAACTCAACAGTAAGGCAGGCCTGATCTAGTCCATAAGGGCTTTGAGAATAGCCATGTCATTCTTATGTTTGTGATGTCCTGGGGAAGAGAGGGCACTGCCCCTTCCTGCCAAATCCCAAGGCAACGCTGAAGGTTGCATTGGCTGGGGAGAACTCAGTGTTCCAGAACATCAGGGTATGGGACATCTGAAGCAGAGGCAGGAATAGTTCAGTTATTTCAGGAATATGTGGGTTACAGCACCTCTCCTGGGGACTCCTCCATAGTAGAGAAGGGAGGGAAACTCTAAAGGGGGCTGGCTGACATCCTGATAATTTGGAAGGTGGGAACTCAGAAGTAATGTAGTTGGGATTTTTTGGGGGGGGGATTTTCTATGACCTCCTTTATAGTAAAAAACTTGAATGCTATGACATTCTGATTCTCAAGGGCATATGAGGCCTTTTATTGAACAAATCCTTTCCATCTTGGGTATCCTGTTCAATAGACTTGAGAAAACCAAAGGTAAACAAAGTATTCCTCCATTTGATTTTATATGAACCCTTTCTTTTTAGTTCCCCTTAGGCCTCTGTTCTCAAGTCTTATTGTAGAGGCATACAAGAAACCAGAAACTAATAGATTCTTGCTTTTCTTCCATTATTTGTCCATCCTCTGTTTTCTTTACAAAGTGTTCTGTTTCGGAGAGTAAGGGAGAGTTTTAAGTTTTTTCTGGATATTATGCATAAGCATGATGAGTATCTGACTGGTCTTTCAGTGAGGAGAACACCTAAGCTGACATGATTTTCTTAGGCTGAGCAGGAATGTTACTTGATGCATTGGCATATCAGCCACAATCTTATCCCTGTTGATTGTATTTGTGGTCATACTTTGAAAAAAGGCTGCATTCAGTTCTGTAGAGCTTTTCTGGATTCATGGTGCTTTGTCTTTTTACTCTGACAGCTGATTATTTGCATAACTTGTTAAAGAGGCCTCCCTATCATCACATTACTGGCTTTCCTCTAGCTTTTTGGATATTTTTTCTTGCTCTCTTAGACTTTACATCAAATAGCAACTTTTCCTTCAAAAAAGTTCTGCCTGTCTGAAATCTCATCATCTTCTCTCAACTACACAACAAAGCTGAACTCTGTAGAATATCACTTTGACACATAAATAAATGTACTTGTCTCTAAGACCTTCCTGAAATTATCTTAGTTCCTTCTCTTGGTGTTTAGATGCTGTACAATATCTATCAATTCCATTTACTTCATTTAAAAAACATTTATTGAGTATTATGTTGCAGGCACCAGGCTACCTGCTGGAGCTATGAAATAGAGGAGCTCATATCTGGTTTTATGGCTAGAATACTTGGCTCACTGCTTCTAGTTTCTAAACTAACTCATCCAGGATTGCACTGAGAAGAACCTCCTCTTACGGCTCCTGAATGCCATAAGGGAGAATGTAACTAATGAGGAGAGCAATCCAGGTTACTGAGGTGATAAGCAATCCAAGATACAAAGGGGAGCAGGGTGGGTCACATGCAAAAAAAAAAAAAAGGATAAATTCTGGAGTCCAAAGACACTAGGGAAGAAGCATACGTTAATGGTTGGGCTTTTTTCTCGGTTAACATTGGGTTTTATTTTTGTTATGTTATACCTACAAACAACAGTGTAAATGAAAATAACAGGAAATTATGTGTATTTCATTATTTTCAATTAATATATTTATTACAACATTAACGTTCTTTGTTGATTTGATCCTTTTGTAACATGTCCTTCCATCAACATTTTTTGAGGGAGAATACTGTCTCTTAGTGAAATTTTTATAAAGAACATGAGGTCTTTAGATATGAGGTCAGAGAAGGCAGGAGACAATTTTTTTTCTTTGTGATATATACCTCCTTACATACTCTGGCATTTTGTTGAGGAAGTATGAAGACACGATAATTCTAGTTTTAAAGGTGTAAGGGAAGGATTGATCGTTTCCTCTGCATTATACCGGCTGAAGGAGCACGTCTCAGTCTCTTCCTTTTGTCTTCTGAAAATAAAAGGAAGGAGGCAAAGGGTGTTTGAGTGGAGGGTTTTCTAGGGGTTAAACCCTGGTGCTTCAGACCCTCTGCGAACCCTGCAGGTTTTCCTTAAGTAGCTCCTGTAAAACAGATATTCTCCAAAATAAGAGGGGTGGAGCAAAGGAGACCGTCGGGCTGCCTTGGGATACAGCGCAGGTGGGGGTAGCCGCCTGGTCCAGAGCCGAAGGTGCTTGCATTCTGCAGGTGCAGGGATTGTGAGCTCTCACCGCTCCGGCTCCCGAGAGGCGAGAACCGAGGCGTTGCAGAGTGTGGGACTTGGCCCCTGAAGCAGAGGCCAAATGTATTCCAAACAGCTGACATTGATCGAGCCGGGTGCCCACACCTGGCCCGGGGGCGGGGAAGTAGCATCTACAGGAACCGCAGGGAGAAAAGGAGCCGCTGGTTTGGGACGCCAGAGGGCTGGTCCGGCTTGGCTCGGTCCGACTGCTTTCCCGTGATTGCTTCCCCAGCTTGTCCATCATCGCAGTACCCTATTTCTATTGGCTCTACTGTCTGCCACTCGGTTCCGCCGCGCTGACCCCCATTGGGCCCCTCCGGCCGAGGCCCCGCCCCACGAGCAGGACACGGGCAGTGGGGCGCGGAGGAAAGGGAGCCGGCCGCTTGTTCTGGACTGTGGGGAGGCGGTGGCGGAGAAGGAGGGGGAGCTGGGTCAGCAGGAGGCAGCGGCGGCGTCCGCGCTGGTGTGATGGTGCAGGTGCTTGGGGCCAGTGCGGAGCTGCCCGGCTGAGGGGCGCCTGGTCCGGGGTCCGCAGCGCCGCCGCGTCTCTCCCGGGGGCGGGCGGGCGGGAAGATGCTGAGCAGGTTGATGAGCGGCAGCAGCAGGAGCCTGGAGCGCGAGTACAGCTGCACGGTGCGGCTGCTGGACGACAGCGAGTACACCTGCACCATCCAGGTCAGTGCCGCGCCGCCCCGCCCGCGGGACCCCCTCGTCCCCCGAGTCTGGCCAACTTGGCCCGCGCCCGCGCGTCGCTCCAGACCCCAGCGCTTTGTCCACCCCTGGCTGCGGCGGACGGCCCCGGTGCAGGGCGCCTCTGCCTGAGCCCCACTCCGGGGCTGGGCACTCGGAGCTCGGCGCTGCTGAGAGGCGAGTCCTCGCGTCCTGGACCCCCACCTCATCCCCTGCCCTCTCCCGAGGTGAGGACGCTCTATCCTGGCTCCTCGAACCCGCCGGTGTGGGGAGCACCTTCCTCGGGCGTCGGGAGGGAGGCTTTTTCCCCGGCCGCCCCGTCGGGGGGCGCAGGCTTTGACTCTCCGGCCCGGCAAGGACGGCTGGCGGCTTTTCTTACATCTCTTTGGCTGGAAGGATAATGGTGTATGTCATAATTTGCCCCCCTCCGCCCAGCATTTGTGAGTCAGAGCTCTCAGAAGGTAGAATTGAACGCGTAGCCCATGCAGAGTGGCCTATTGAAGGGATACCAGCCCTCCGGGCTTTAAAGACTTAGGCCCCCCTCTGGCCTTTCGCTCCCCAAATCTTATTCAGTTGGGCAGTTCTGGGGGGCGTGAGGTAAAGATTTAGCAACAAGTCCCAGCGATTTGAGGGTTGGCGTTGGTGAGAATCGGTGACTTACAAAAAAACGCCAACAAAACGATAAGGCTGCACAGCATTTCTTCAGAACCTGGTATTTTTGAAGGGATTTTTACAACCTCTCGCTGTGTGGCACGTCAGGAGTAGTAGTCTTTCCCAGGAATGCAGTCACAGCCCTCTTCCTCCTTTATAAAGTAAGAGATAGGAAACATTAACAATGCTCCGGTGTTTAGTTCACCAGCCAGGAGGATCCTGCGCTCCCTGCCGAAAACTGCTCTTTCTGGAGAAGCAAATTGAGCTGGACCCAGAGGGTCTCACCTGATCCCTTGCCTTTGCAGCAAGAAACCCGAGAGGGCTTCTCACCTCAGATGTGGCAGACAAAAACTGTCGGCCGGGGTCCTACTCTCTTTGTCTCTTTCCCCGCCCCCCTCCCCCATTAATTTTTTTCGCTGACAATGCTCAATAGCGGAAAATAGCGGTGGGTGAGAAAGACGCTGGATAGTATATGAGAGCAGCTGCTCTCTGCTGACTCCGTGCTCAGGTCAGCCTTCTCTCCACTTTCCTTATTCTCCCACCTCCAGAACCAGCTCTGGGCATGAGTGCTGACTGCTGCCAAAGATCTATGAAGGTAGAGAAAGAGAACAAAATCTCTTTTTCAGGCTACTTAAATACAGATTAAGCAGTCATAAAGATGCTAGCCATCAAGTGAAAGGATTTTTGTAGCTGAATATGATATAGAGATGTTGTGTATTATTTCCTTACTGAATGAGTGTCATGCTACTTTTTGTTTCTATTGTATCTTTGTGTGTCATGTACAGTTTTTTTTGTTTTTTGGTGGGGGGCTTGGAGAAAACATGGATTGAGTGGACATCCTTACCATTTGAATACATTGTGCAGAGCTTTTAAAGTCTTTATTCTTTTGTTTTAAAATTTAAAGCATTTACACAATAGCATATCAAGGGCAATGTGAGATTTAGACTTCATGAGTCCTAAAAATACTTTTGGGGTATATGGTGAAATAAAATTTCTGGGACAGATCATTAACTTTTGCCAAGATATAAAGTACAAATGAAACACAATTCATGTCACCTCTCCATTTAGTGATAACCTTGTGGTTTTAAGGTATCACAACAAGGCAACTAGTTATTTTTCCCAGATAGTGGAAAACCCAGTTGGCTTATTGGTATTATACTTGTGGGTGGTTTTTATTACTGTTGCGAAAAAATATTTTTAAGTTGAGCAGGACTTATTGGATTTATGCTTGCTATGTGCTACTATGGTTGTATTTTTTTTCCTGCTGGTCTTATTTTACATTATTACAATTTAATATATTATAAAAATTTAGGCCACTTAAAAAAATTAAGCTTGGTGTAATATGACTATACTGTAGTAAGTGTTCACTATCTAGATATGTTAATGATTGTGCATTGTGATTCTTGCATGAAATTTAAAGAACACAGGAATTCTAAAGTATATGTAATATTGTCATTCTTTGGCACTACTATTGTGAATTGTTTTTGTTTTTACCCATGTGAGGAAATGTGGAAAATAAGACAATATTTTATGTGAAATTAATATTTTGTGCATAACCTCTTTTTGAGCATTAGAGATTGAGCTTTTCTTAGCAACTTTTCCCGCTTGTATATTTCTATTGTCTGTGTGTCTGTGTGTGTGTCTGTGTTGTGGGGTGGGGGGGGGGGAGAGAGAGAGAGAGAGAGTGAGCACATATGCGTTTATTTGTCAGACACTGGGCACAGGGTCTTTTAAATCAGTATGTGAGCTACTTACTGGGTTAAAGCAGTATTTACAACATTTAGGAATTGCAGTACTGTATATTTTAAAAAATTGGTGATAATTTGACTTCCTTTTCCTAAAAGTATTGTATGGCATATTTTTCTTTAAATAAGGTTTTTATTTTAGAAAAATTTCAGTGCTTCTTGAGATCATCAGAGACCACTTAGGGTATTACAGAATCAGAAATGCATCACTGGGTTAGAGTCATAATAGCTTACATTTGATAAATTTCAGTTGTAGGAAATTCTGTCAAAGTGTTGCTCTAGCCTTTCATAATGCAGCAGTTATACTGATCTGGCATTTAGGATGTGATTATTAAGGTAATGAAAATGCCTTATATCTTCTCAATGAAGGTTGCCACAGTTACCAGACTATTCTTTTATTCTTTCTGATATGCAAATGTAGTTGTAGACCATGAGAAATGAAAGTATACATAGGAGGGTTGTAGTATAATTGTTCCCCTGTGAAGAACATTGTTAACAGCTCTCTGCCAGTTTTGAAGGTCATTGCCTCATAAATGCAGATCTGGTCCATATTTTTCACACATCTGTTTCATTTAAGCACATATTTATTTACTTACCACATTTACTATCTTACTTTGTTATTTTATTTGGGAGAAAATAGGAAAAATGAAAAGGCTACCTACTATCTTTGAACTCTCCGAATAGAGTCATTTAGGTGCTTAGGCATGTAATCTCTAAAGAATAGATTTTTAACTATCTTTCAGGTTATAACAGCTTATAAAATATTAAGAATATATTGCAGAAATGCCAGTAGAAATATGTATTGAAAAATATATATTGCCAAGTGAGAATATTAATCACTTTTTTTGGGTTATTGCTGAAAAGTAAAGCTACCCTAGAAATGAATTTGATTTTACTGGGAACACATTAAAATAACAACTGATTAAGCAGCTAGGTTAGATTAGTTTTTGCAGTTAAATAAGGTACAACCGTAAATGAAATGTGTATGCAGAGGCAGTTCTAAAGTGGAACCAAGATGTGGATTTGATTGTGGCTCAACCATTTAGTAACTGTGGGACATAGAGTAAGGGAGAGAATATTGAGGGAGAGAACAAATGTATTGATCCTTGCACCTGCCAGGCACTTTGCCTGTATTATTATCTCATTTACCTCACGTCAGTGTTATGGATTGATTTTATACCCATTGTACCAGCTAAAGAAAATGGGATTGTGGATTGGTGGGAGAGCCTATATTTATTGAATGGCTAACTATGTACTAGGCTTTGTGCTAGGTGCTTTGCTTATACCTTACATCAGCCGTTGAGAGGTAGGTGGTATTATCCTCATTTTACAGATGAAAGTCCCAGGTGAAGGAACTTGCTCAAAGCTAGTAGGTGGCTGTACTGTATTTAAACCCCAGCCCTTTTGTCTCTAAATCCCATCTTTATTCCCTCTATCCATCTGACTCCTTAACTTACTTCACCTGTCTGTACCTTAATTTCCTCGTCTCTAAAATGGAAATTTAATACTTATTTTGCAGTAAAGAGAAAGTTATTTGGAGATATCACTACAAATAATAAGGAACATTTAAATAGACTAATATACTGTACTTACATTGTGCCTTATTCTATTCAGTTCAGAAATAGAATTGAGAAATGTTTTACTTTTTTAGAAAAATAATTGAACTTAAGCTGTAAGTCCCCGTAAAATGATTTCTGATTAATTTCAGTAAAATTGTGAAATCCAAGACTGGCATAACTGAAATCTTTATTAGAACTCTTCTTTAAAATCAAGAGTTCAGGTTTGCTTTCCTTCTGTTCTACCAAGTCTTTGGCTTTAGAGAGGCATTTATTGCTTGGACTGTGATTTGTCTTTTCTAAGACCTTTTGCTTCTTCGTAAGTGGAATCCTTGGTTTCTTTAATGCAAAAAGGATGTTCTTAGAGAATTAGGATAATTTTATTCACAGAGAAAAATGCAAGGCTGTTGTATTTTCATGAATATTGGTTTTTAAAAACTTTATTTTAAAAAGTAATTATGCTGTCTCAGGATCTCTGTTACAATAGCAAGTCAGTTAGAATCTAATTCTTAAAACTAAGTTCCAAAATTAGTCTTCTAGGATCCTAAAAGCACTTGTATTCTGTTTCTTAATTTGTATATTAAAACATTTATTGTATAAAACTAATGCAAATCAGTCTTTTCGGTACAGAAGGTAAATTCTAGATGTGTATTTATGCTTTCATTCTTTTTCTTTTTGAAGAAGTCCTGTTTAAGAAGTGTCAGTGGCATCTAAGAGAAACCTAGACGCAATCACTACAGCAGATTTTACTCAAGGGTATTTGTATGAATTTGCATTCTGTTAAATGCTTGGAATGAATATGCTAGATGAGGCAATTCAACATAGTGTACAGAGCATGTGATTTTGAGTCCTCTGTTTATACATTGTCCAGAGACTCGTGTATCATGTTTGTGATATTAATATCATATTTAAAAAAGGAAATGTTTGCCAAAATAAAATCAGACAACCTGAAGGCAAAAAACAGTCATTTTTCATATGTTTGTAGTGGTTTATGTGTAATTCTTAAAATGTGTAATCCAAAATAAGTAGCAAGGCATTAGCTTTAGAGGCAATTTACCAATGATATAATAATTACTATATTAAAATATTTTGGATTATTTTAAGAACTTTATTTTCTGATAGTTTATACTTTAGAATTTATAAAGGAGAGAGTAAGAGGAAGCTATAAATCTTAAACCCTAAGAATTACAGCACCTAGTTCAGTGCCTTACATAGTTCAGTAAATATTTTTTCTGATTTGTTTGTGCTAGGTGATTGCTGTTAACTACACCACTTTAAAACTTCTTCTGCCTGAAAACAATAAACATTTTCTAACAATTGTATAACCCTTTTTGTAGTTTCATCTCATCCCATTTCAAACCATTTTGCTGTGTAGCCCCTCTCTCTGGTGAGAAGTACAGTATGTAAATGTGGTATTTTATGAAGCCTGCTAACTTTTTGCAGTTATCCTCTGTTGAATTAGTGGAGCTTCAGCCCACAGCGCCTATGATTTTTTTCGTTTGTCTGTTAGGATTTCAAGCCTTTCAGGTGCCCTCATGTCCCCCATCTCTGCAGGTTTAGAAGGCTTACAGCAAGTGAATACTGTGTAGTACAGTGCTTCATGGAGCATTAGAGGTCTGGCAGAATTAGGGTACTGAGCATACGTTTCACCACAGCCACAGAACCCTCCTCCACTCCTTTCCTCCAAGTCAGTACTACATAAAGCAACCTCCTCACAGTCTCATTTTCTAACCTGTTGTCTGGACAGGAGGTGAACCATGCTTCCCAATCTGCTTCTAATTATGTCTATTTTATTTTATTATTTTTTAAAATTAATTAATTTATTTGTTTTTATTTTTGGCTGTGTCGGGTCTTCATTGCTGGGCTTTCTCTAGCTGCGGTGAGTGGGGGCTACTCTTTGTTGTGGCACACAGGCTTCTTATTGCAGTGGCTTCTTTTGTTGTGGCTCACCGGCTCTAGGTGCACGGGCTTCAGCAGTTTTGGCTCACGGGCTTAGTTGCTCCGCGGCATGTGGGATCTTCCTGGGCCAGGGATTGAACCCGTGTCCCCTGCATTGGCAGGTGGATTTTTTTTTTTAAAACATCTTTATTGGAATATAATTGCTTTACAATGGTGTGTTAGTTTCTGCTGTATAACAAAGTGAATCAGCTATACATATACATATATCCCCATGTCCCCTCCCTCTTGCGTCTCCCTCCCACCCTCCCTATCCCACCCCTCTAGTGGTCACAAATCTTGGCAGGTGGATTCTTAACCACTGTGCCACCAGGGAAGCCCTATCTCTATTTTAAGTTGAATTCATTTTCTCTCTGATAGCCTCGTTGGTAACATTCTATTCTGTTGGACTCTGCAGATCCTGTTTCTTGGAGCAGCCTCCTGTGGGTTACTCTTCCTCAGCTGTGCATAGCCAGAGCTTGTACAAGAGATGTGAATATCATGGAGGATTGGCAGCAACCCTATAGCTTCTGTATCTCACCTACATGGTGCTCAGGGAGGAGGGTGCTGCTCTCCAGGAGGCTCAGTGGCAGTTGTTGCCCCTCTGTTTTATGGCCTTAATCCTTGGGGCTCAAGCCAACCACCTGAATGGTTTTCTTATGCAGCTGAGAAATTTGGAGGGTACTGAAGCATCTCCATCCTATGCTGTATAGTGAGTGGTATTTCCCCTAAGAAAGCAAAACACCTTGTCATACGTCCATCCTAGCCATTGAAGCAGGCCTTCCGTTCCTTTAAGACCCTAGGCCCTGGTGGCCAATAGAACTTTTGAAGCATTTACAAACATTTTACATATAGTAGAGCCAAAGATAGACTAGGGAGAGCAGTTTCTCTGGGAGGATAATCCCCAGATTTAAATTATGGACCTCTTGTCTCCCAAGGCCATCACGTGACACTCATTACTGTTGTCAATATTTTGAACAAGATAGGCCCCTGTATTGGTCTTTCACCAATTATAATTACTGTACTATTTCTAAGGATGGTGTTTTACTCTGTGGTCTTTCCAGTTTAATTGCATCATATCCTAGATTTGGAAGGTAGGAACTTGTAAGGAATCTTAGGTTCAAATTCTCTAGGCTTTTGCTTGCTACTGTCAGAGTAAACATCAACTGTGTGAATCAAGTCCTCTAAGGAGATCCTTCCGTGCCATGCTCATACAGGCAAAATAATTGGGCCACATGCTTGGCAACCACTGAGTTTGTGTACAATAGCTCCATTCAGTTGTCTACAGAAAACACCCCTTTGACAGTGATTATAGCTTTCATCCCCCTCCTCTACTTGTGACTCCCTGCATTGCCATGACCTCATCTGTTGGTCTGTATTTAGAGGCACTCTGGACCACTCCAGAAATGCTTTAGGACTTGTCCTTGTATGTTAAAGATCATTTCAAGTTAGGCAACCACTGCCCACCAGGGGAAGCCATTCGGGATCAGGACCAAACCTAGCTATTCTTATGCCTTATTTGAGCCATCTTACTGTGTCACAACTCAGGGGTTTTCTTCCTTTTGTAGAAATTGTGAACCTTGTTAAAAGCAAGGAGAATAGAGTGGGTGGGTTAAACCTTCTCAGTGGTTTAAAAGTGTGGTTCCTGGATGAGCAGCATTAGTTTCACCTGGGTACTCGTTGAAAACGCAGATTCTTGTCCCCACTGCAGACCTAGCAAATCGGAAAGTTGGGGCCTTTGTTTTTTTTTTTTTTTGCGGTATGCGGGCCTCTCACTGTTGTGGCCTCTCCCGTTGCGGAGCACAGGCTCCGGACGCGCAGGCCTAGCGGCCATGGCTCACGGGCTTAGTTGCTCTGCGGCATGTGGGATCTTCCCGGACCAGGGCACGAACCCGTGTCTCCTGCATCGGCAGGCGGATTCTCAACCACTGCGCCACCAGGGAAGCCCAAGTTGGGGCCTTTGAACTCATCAGTTTAAGTCTTTCAGCTGAGTATTATGCTTGCTGAGGTTTGAGAATAGCTACTACTTGGTCACACAGATATTTAGTAGGTAACATTGATGAGTATTGTTGATTGACTGCATATAAAAAATCAGGGAGAAGGAGAAGCCAAGAGTGAATCTCATATTTCTAACTTTTGATTTATTTCTGAATGGCCTTAACTGATTCTCTACCCTTAAAAGGTAAAAAGTTATTTGCAGATATGCATATCTGTCTTCAAGTGGGCAGGATTCTAAAGATGGTTCATAATTCCAATTTGATGCTCTTATATTTATTGGTTAGTTTTATTTTTTGTCTTTCCTGACCTACAAACATTATGATTATTTCATATTTGTATACTGTTTTTCAAAGAAATCTTCACAACTTAAAGCACTGGGGGAATAGGAGGAGTAAAGCTCCCTGTCATCCAAGGATTTACAACATAGAGAGGGATTATAAACATGTAAATAGCAAACTATAAAACATCACAGAATTCAGGGCTAGGACAAGATGATATGCTGTGGCAGTGCACATGTGGGGCACTTGAAATTAAATATTTCTCAAAGGAGGTGAGATTTGAACTAGGTCATGAAAGATTGCCAAAAGCAGAAAATGGGCTGTGCGGATGGGTAAAGGGTATTCCAAGCTAAGGTAACAGCAGGCTACTTCTAGGTAGAAAAGCTAAAAATGTAAAGCCAAGTATACTTAGTCTTTCCTTTACTATGTTGATTTAACTTACTCTGGTACAGTTGAGTCAAACGACAGAAATCTACTTGCCTAGGAAAAATTACTGTCAGCAAATTTCAATCATTCTTGATGTGCTCAGAGGAATCAGTCTAAACTAAAAATAAATGCATAAAGCTGGCAATGAATTAAATCTAATTCCAAAACTGTGCAACACAAATTAAGATTCTTCACAAAGCAATGGCATCATATAAAGAAAAGGTAGATCGGGATATCAATCTTAATTCTGTGACTGCAGCAACTAAGTATGAATTTTATTTTCAAGAGATGTTATGTCTGGCATCAGTTTAGTTATCTGACAAAAAAAGAGGGTATCAAATTCCAACATTCAGCTGTTGTTTGAAAATCCTTTGATTGATACAGTGTAGCCTAGATTGTGCATTAACAGTTAGGAGATGTAACCCGTGGAGCCCTAAAAGGCACTTTTCAGCATCTCTATTCCCAAACCTAAGTGGCCACCCAAAATAGCTTTTCTGGAGGACAGAGGAGTGCTTCCCTGGATTCTCCTGTGAGCTGCTGCCTGCTGGCTCCAGAGTTCCCAGCCCTACACAGGGTGCACTTTTAGCACTCAACACAGTGCCAGGCTGGAGCTTTGGGGATGGGAACCTCCAAGAAAGCACTGTTTGGCATTTGGGCAATCAATGTTCGGCAGAATGCCAATGCTAATAGGTTATTTTGCTCTGGAAGAGGAGAATAAGGAGGGATAGTCTAAAGACTGATGAATAGGGGAATGACTGACAATACAAGCACTCCATTTTGTTGGCGAATTTAAGGAGGCTTGCTGTGAAATGGTATTATGGGAGCCAGTTAAATTAGCAAAGGCCCACAGGCCCAAGGCCTGAAAGAAATAGTGGTACCTCAAAACAGCATGCCCTAGGGCACACTCAAATGTCTGGCCACTTTCATTGAGTTTGTGGTAGGAAAAAGCCAAATCATTAGGAATCTTCTCAGTCTGGTACTCCCTCCAGGCACTGCATAATCAGGCAAATTATCCTTTGCCTTTAGGCAGGTGCACAGCCTTATTTCTCTATAGCTTGATTTAACTCAAGGGCCTCTAGTCTGGGTCCTAGCCTAATTCTGAGGACACCTAAGTGGAAGAGTTGGCTTCAGGAATCCCAGAGGATTCCAGATACTCTAGTGAGGAGGTGCTACTAAGATTCTTGTTTTGTCAAACATGAGCCAAGCAGGCAAGAACATTGATCACAATACAAGGAAGCAGAATTAATCAATTCACCTAAGGATCTCAAGTACTTCTAGGGAATAACTGAGGCTGGAGAAAGCATCCAGCCTGCCGTCTTTCAGATTTTTGCCTCTAGAAAAATCTAAAAGCCCCTGGAGTTATTACGGAATTGGAGGTTTGTAGGTCTGGAGGACCTATGGACTGGCAATGATGCATGGGATGTTATAAGACATGTTGAACCTACAATTTCACAGTATATACTCATCTGTACAACAGAATATCCCATCAGCTCTTTGGGAGGCCACTCAGGAAATTTGGCTGTTGAGAGATAAAAATCTGATCAAAACAGAAGGTAGTTCCAGTACTACAGTGCAGCTTCTTCAGTCTATGTCCAGTTTCAGGTTCTGGTACATGTGAAGTAGGTTTAAAAAAAAAAAAGTGAATGAGAGTTTGCTTGGTGTTACTGAGCTAACTATTGTAATGTCAGATTTTTTTTTTTTTTTTTTGTGGTACGTGGGCCTCTCACTGTTGTGGCCTCTCCCGTAGCGGAGCACAGGCTCTGGACGCACAGGCTCAGCGGCCATGGCTCACGGGCCCAGCTGCTCTGCGGCATGTGGGATCTTCCTGGACCGGGGCACGAACCCATGTCCCCTGTATCGGCAGGCGGACTGTCAACCACTGTGCCACCAGGGAAGCCTTGTAATGTCAGATTTTATAAGCAGAATAGCTAATCAACACTTTCTTTGCTTATTTTTAAATATACCTTGGATAGTTTAGACAAGCTTGTTTAAATGAATACCCATAGTACAGAAAGCACATCTAGGAATTGTCTTCTAATAATTTTTATGGTAAAGGAGAACACATATTACCTGTATTCCAATTTTTGATTTGGGGTATTCTAGACAGTCTGATTATTCTAAGGAGACAGATAGAATGCTATTATATTGACTTGCTGCAAATTAGATCTTTTAGTGTGTCATTATAAAATATTATGGACTATTCCTACTAATAATGTATCTCATATAAGATACCTTTAGCTTCTGGTCAAAAGAAAGTGACAAAAGAAGTAGAAAAACTTTACTTTCTCTTCTTGGTTTCCACAATTTTATTTCCTACCATCTTTTCTGACATGATAGCTCTTCTGTCCATCTCTTATTATGTCCTCTGTTTTATGCTGATTTATACTTTGGGCCATTCATTAATACAGTCTCTTATCACCACTTCTAATTGGCATCACTGCCAAGTTATACCTTTGTTTATGGTCAGATTCTTTGTGTGGTGGCCACACCTTCTGTTGGTGGGGGGAGGTGTTAAAAAAAGATATAATCATAGTGTATGTATATATACACTGAGGCATAAAGTGATCCATATCCTTTAATTTCATTATTTAACACAAAAGTGTTGTATATTTTAGTTAATTGGAATTTGAGATAATACAAACAAATCAAAGTCTGTATTGTATAAAATGGTATCTTGAGGCTGGGCTGAGTATTATATGTTTAGAGTTTTCTATTAACTATTTTGCAGTTTTTTATACTTAATGGATTAATAGAACTAATGAGACTCTATGTCTACTGTGACTTCAGGTCTGGTTCTTAGGGAATGGATGGACATGGTAGGGCTGCCCATGACCAGGAAAGTGTTTACTCTGGACAGCTAAAGTCAGTGAAACTGGATGGAATGTTAAAATAGTTGACTAAAGGAAGAAACAAAAGATTAAAACCAGAGAAACAGTAGGGATAGAGCAAGGTGAGCCTTAAGCAGAAATACCTGGTCAGAATTTGGAGGGAGAATCTGGAGAAGAAAATTAGGGATAATGAAAGAATATTGAAGATCTCTGCGTTGGCCAACAAGTTCGTTCTGGTTTTTCTGTAACATCTTATGGAAAAACCCAAACGAACTTTTTGGCCAACCCGATATTTTTTGTTGTTGCAGCTGAATGTGATAGAAGAGGCTTAATGGTTTAAAGGAGGCCTCTGGGCTTGGCCCCCATGTGGGGGTGATGTTTAAAATATTCAACAATCAGTGAGTCATGGTGAATACCTACCTCCCTGACCAACACTCTGCCAGAGGGCACTGAAGTTGGGTTTAGCGCCCTCTGCTGCGCCAGACACTAAATATTTAGTGCTGAATCATGGAAGGTGGGGTTGGGTTTGGTCCCAGGGAAGAAGGGAGAAGACTCTCAGGGCAGAGGCTATTTGCCAACTGATAGAGAGAGATTTCAACATTTTAATGACCGGCATGGTCTTATCCATAGCACACCAAGCTGAATTCACTCCTCACTCCCTCAGGCTTCTTCTGTTAGGTGGGATGAGATGGGAACTTCCAAGAGGCCACAAGAGCTCAGGTGTTTCTGAGGTAAGACAGGGATCTGGATGAGTTCAGTTTTCCTCTTTGGACTCAAGCCTCAGTGATGGCAGGAATCAGAGCTCCTACATTGCCTTCCCTGGTTCTCCATTTGTGCTTGCCAGATATGGGGTCCTAAAGGTCTAAGTTTTACCCTCCTGCGGAGTGGTGAACCAATTCTGACCTTTCTCATGCTTCCAAAATGCAACTCTGATCATTTTCTTTTTAAAATCCTTCAAGCTTTTCCCATTGCCTATTGGCTTACAGCCTTTTAGCTTGGCATAGGAGGTCTTCCATCATCTCTCTGCTGCCTCCCTTCCAGCCTTGTCTCCTATCATCCTCCATATGCATTTTCTCCTGCTGCATGAATCATCAGCCTCTCATTACCTCCTTATTCCAGGGTAGACTCACTCCCCAGTGTTGCTGGGCAGTGCCTTGGGGGACCTTACTGTAGCACTTACCACATTGAAATGTAAATGTTCACTCACATGTCTTCCTTCACTAGACTGTGAACTGTTGGAAGGGCACAGATTATATCTTTGTACAGTTAGTAGGTAAGGTCTCATGTTGGGGCCCAACAAATGTTGATAATAGATGTGCATGAATGAAAATGTTATCTCTGATAAAGGGGATTATTAATAATGCAAATGTAAGGTTACCTCTGACTTGAACTAAATAGATTTTTAAAAATGAACAGGGATTTCCCTGGTGGTGCAGTGGTTAAGAATCCGCCTGCCAACGCAGGCGATGCGGGGGTGAGCCCTGGTCCGGGAAGATCCCACCTGTGGTGGAGAAACTGAGCTTGTGCGCTGCAACTACTTAGCCTGTGCTCTGGAGCCCGCGAGCCACGACTGCTGAGCCTGCGTGCTGTAACTACTGAAGCCTGAGGGCCTAGAGCCTGTGCTTCTCAACAACAGAAGCCACCACAATGAGAAGTCCGTGCACCACAAAGAAGAGTAGCCCCAGCTCGCCGCAACTAGAGAAAGCCCGCACGCAGCAATGAAGACCCAATGCAGCCAAAAATAAAATAAACAAATAAATTTATTTTTTAAAAAAATGAACATATCAGATTTTCTGGCCTTTAGAGATATGTTATGGTGACTTCAAAAGGTGGTGATTTAGTGGTGATGGTTGCACAACTCTGGGAATATGCTAAAAACCTCTGAATTGTACAGTTTAAAATGGTAATCTTATGTTGTGAATTTTATCTCAATTCACACGTCAATCTCTTGGTTTTGACAATGTACTGTAGTTATATAAGTTACCACTGGGGGAAGCTGGGTGAAGGACACATGTGACATCTTTAAACTATCTTTACAATTTTTCTATGATTATAATAAAAAGTTTTAAAGAGTGATTAAATGAGTTTTCCTGAGCAAATATGTTTATTATTTAGTTAGGATTTATGGTTTAGAATGACTATACAAAGTTTTCTCACTTGATTAGGATCCAGTTACTTTACAAAATTATGTAGGATTATTTATAAGTAGATAGATACATTTTGACATATGGTACTTGAAAATGCAGTAAGTTCAATTATATTCTAATAAGATAAATTAAGGGTTTAGAAATATCTCAGTAGTCTTTTTTGCATCCTTTTTTTCTAAGATTTTCTGTTCCTCTCCTTATAATGTTTCCCTGACATAATTAATTACAATTAAAATGAATGTACTGACAAATTATGCATATCATAACATGGTGCCATTCTTATGTGTTAGAGAGTTATGTAGTGACCATATTATGTATCTTAATTGTAATATGTGTTAATTGATCCATTTAAAAATTTATTGAGTACTTAACTGTGTTTCTGGGCTCTGTGATAAGCACTTTATATGCATTCTTTCATTTAATCCTACCTATTTAATAGAAAATATTATTGCCCCTAGTTACAGATGAGTACAATAAGGCTTAGAGATGTTAAATAGCTCCCCCAATGTTACACAGCTAGTCACTGTGGGAGCTGGGGTTTGAACATGGGTCTCTGACCTCAGAGCTGTTCTTACACACTGCTCTGTGATGAAGCAGGCAGTATAGTCCAATGAGGAAAACACTGATGTTGGGGAGTCAGGAGACCTGTGTTAACTGCCTGACGGACTGGTTAACTTTGAGGCCTTGAGCAGGTAACTTAAGCTTTAAGATGCAACTTAACCTCTCATCTGCAAAATGAGGAGGCTCAAATAGAAGACCCCTCAAGTCTCTTTTAGCACAGACATCTGTCCATGGCTCAAGAGTGTTTTTCTTTGTGTTCGCTCTGTGAAGGATATTCTTTATAAATGCAAACATTCCTTTTAAAGAAAGGAGATGTCAGAAAAGAGGTTGGTGACTGCTTCAATCTATGATCTGGCCCTAGGTTTTGCAGAACACAAAATATAGTTTTATCTACTCATTCAACACATTAGATTCTGGGGGATTGACTCATGCTAATCAAAGTCATAAGAATTTTTTTTTTTTGTAATCCAGAATCTGTTTGTTAATTATATAGTAGGGTACTGAATACTAGTTTCTGTCATTGTAGGCACTTCTTTTAGCATCAGAGACTTTGGAAAACCAAATTGAAAGCTTTTTTGCAAGGCAAAGAAAATCAAATGGTTTTGAGAGATATTCTTCTAGGTTGTGTAAAAGCCTTATAAACTATCTCTGCTCCATACTAGAATTCTAGTAATGATGTATCTACCAGAATCAGTTTTTCTATCTCCCTTGAGAAGTACTTACTAAATGCTGATAAAGTCTTCTCTTTAGCCCTCCCCCACTTCATGCAGATTATGCATTAACATGTACATATGTTAATAATACATCTTAAAGTTTTCTTTTTCTTTTTTTAACGTTATATCTAGTCTAGAGGATACTCTGTTTACTTTGATTAGGCTTAGGTGTTTCTCAGGACTCTACTTGAAATGCCATTTTCCCCTCCAAGTTAGTGGACTTGGCCAGAGAACTTTCTTTAATTTTGTCTGTCTTTCAGAGGGAGGCCTTTTTTTAAACTTTGATCTCAAATTTTAAGGGGGGTTCTGCCATAGTCCTCATATATCACTCTATCATAGACAGTATTATCTTGATTACATCAATAGGAGGCATACTCTACATATGCTATGGAATGTATTTTAAAGGTTTCCACTATTTTTTTGCTCTCAAGTTTCCAAATAGTGTTTTCTGCATTTTCTATAATGTAAACTTGCCTTTTTAAAAAGTCAGTACTTGATTTACATAGAGTAAAAGTTCACTCATTTATAGGTGTACAGTTCTTTGAATTTCGACAAATATATACAAGTTGTATAACCAACATGTATAGAATATTTCCACCAATCCATACATTTCCCTTGTGCCTTTATTTTTTTAACATCTTTATTGGAGTATAATTGCTTTACAATGGTGTGTTAGTTTCTGCTTTATAGCAAAGTGAATCAGTTATACATATACATATGTTCCCATATCTCTTCCCTCTTGCATCTCCCTCCCTCTCACCCTCCCTATTCCACCCCTCTAGGTGGTCACAAAGCACTGAGCTGATCTCCCTGTGCTATGTGGCTGCTTCCCACTAGCTATCTATTTTACGTTTGGTAGTGTATATATGTCCATGCCACTCTCTCACTTTGTCACAGCTTACCCTTCTCCCTCCCCATATCCTCAAGTCCATGCTCTAGTAGGTCTGTGTCTTTATTCCCATCTTACTCCTAGGTTCTTCATGACCTTTTTTTCCCCTTAGATTCCATATATATGTGTTAGCATAGGATATTTGTTTTTCTCTTTCTGACTTACTTCACTCTGTATGGCAGACTCTAGGTCCATCCACCTCACTACAAATAACTCAATTTCATTTCTTTTTATGGCTGAGTAATATTCCATTGTATATATGTGCCACATCTTCTTTATCCATTCATCTGTTGATGGACACTTAGGTTACTTCCATCTCCTGGCTATTGTAAATAGAGTGCAATGAACATTTTGGTACATGACTCTTTTTGAATTATGGTTTTCTCAGGGTATATGGCCAGTAGTGGGATTGCTGGGTCGTATGGTAGTTCTATTTGCAGTTTTTTAAGGAACCTCCATACTGTTCTCCATAGTGGCTGTATCAATTTACATTCCCACCAGCAGTGCAAGAGTGTTCCCTTTTCTCCACACCCTCTCCAGCATTTATTGTTTGTAGATTTTTTGATGATGGCCATTCTGACCGGTGTGAGGTGATACCTCATTGTAGTTTTGATTTGCATTTCTCTAACGATTAGTGATGTTGAGCATTCTTTCATGTGTTTGTTGGCAATCTGTATATCTTCTTTGGAGAAATGTCTATTTAGGTCTTCTGCCCATTTTTGGATTGGGTTGTTTGTTTTTTTGTTATTGAGCTGCATGAGTTGCTTGTAAATTTTGGATATTAATCCTTTGTCAGTTGCTTCATTTGCAAATATTTTCTCCCATTCTGAGGGTTGTCTTTTGGTCTTGTTTATGGTATCCTTTGCTGTGCAAAAGCTTTTAAGTTTCATTAGGTCCCATTTGTTTATTTTTCTTTTTATTTCCATTTCTGTAGGAGGTTGGTCAAAAAGGATCTTGCTGTGGTTTATGTCATAGAGTGTTCTGCCTATGTTTTCCTCTAAGAGTTTGATAGTGTCTAGCCTTACATTTAGGTCTTTAATCCATTTGAGTTTATTTTTGTGTATGGTGTTAGGGAGTGTTCTAATTTCATACTTTTACATGTAGCTGTCTAGTTTTCCCAGCACCACTTATTGAAGAGGCTGTCTTTTCTCCACTGTATATTCTTGCTTCCTTTATCAAAGATAAGGTGACCATATGTGCGTGGGTTTATCTCTGGGCTTTCTACCCTGTTCCATTGATCTGTATTTTTTTTTTTTTTAACATCTTTATTTGAGTATAACTGTTTTACAATGGTGTGTTAGTTTCTCTTTTACAACAAAGTGAATCAGTTATACATATACATATGTTCCCATAACTCTTCCCTCTTTTGTCACCCTCCCTCCCACCCTCCCTATCCCACCCCTCTAGGTGGTCACTAAGTACATAGGTGAACTCCCTGTGCTATGCTGTAGCTTCCCACTAGCTATCTAATTTACATTTGGTAGTGTGTATATGTCCCTGCCACTCTCTCACATCGTCACAGCTTACCCTTCCCCCTCCCCATATCCTCAAGTCCATGCTCTAGTAGGTCTGTGTTTTATTCCCATCCTACCACTAATCTCTTCATGACATTTTTTTTTTTTTTTTTAGATTCCATATATATGTGTTAGCATACGGTATTTGTTTTTATCCTTCGGACTTACTTCACTCTGTATGACAGATTCCAGGTCTATCCACCTCATTACAAATAACTCAGTTTCATTTCTTTTTATGGCTGAGTAATATTCCATTGTATATATGTGCCACATCTTCCTTATCCATTCATCTGTTGATGGACACTTAGGTTGCTTCCACGTCCTGGCTATCATAAATAGAGCTGCAATAAACATTTTGGTACATGACTCTTTTTGAATTATGGTTTTCTCAGGGTATATGCCCAGTAGTGGGATTGCTGGGTCATATGGTAGTTCTATTTGTAGTTTTTTAAGGAACCTCCATACTGTTCTCCATAGTGGCTGTATCATTTTACATTCCCACCAGCAGTGCAAGAGTGTTCCCTTTTCTCCACACCCTCTCCAGCATTTATTGTTTCTAGAGTTTTTGATGATGGCCATTCTGACTGGTGTGAGATGATATCTCATTGTAGTTTTGATTTGCAGTTCTCTAATGATTAATGATGTTGAGCATTCTTTCATGTGTTTGTTGGCTATCTGTATATCTTCTTTGGAGAAATGTCTATTTAGTTCTTCTGCCCATTTTTGGATTGGGCTGTTTGTTTTTTTGTTATTGAGCTGCATGAGTTGCTTATAAATTTTGGAGATTAATCCTTTGTCAGTTGCTTCATTTGCAAATATTTTCTCCCATTCTGAGGGTTGTCTTTTGGTCTTGTTTATGGTATCCTTTGCTGTGCAAAAGCTTTTAAGTTTCATTAGATCCCATTTGTTTATTTTTGTTTTTATTTCCATTTCTCTAGGAGATGGATCAAAAAGGATCTTGCTGTGATTGATGTCATAGAGCGTTCTGCCTATGTTTTCCTCTAAGAGTTTGATAGTGTCTGGCCTTACATTTAGGTCTTTAACCCATTTTGAGTTTATTTTTGTGTATGGTGTTAGGGAGTGTTCTAATTTCATACTTCTACAGGTAGCTGTCCAGTTTTCCCAGCACCACTTATTGAGGAGGCTGTCTTTTCTCCATTGAATATTCTTGTCTCCTTTATCAAAGATAAGGTGACCATATGTGTGTGGGTTTATCTCTGGGCTTTCTATCCTGTTCCATTGATCTATATTTCTGTTTTTGTGCCAGTACCATACTGTCTTGATTGCTGTGGCCTTGTAGTATAGTCTGAAGTCAGGGAGCCTGATTCCTCCAGCTCCATTTTTCGTTCTCAAGATTGCTTTGGCTATTCGGGGTCTTTTGTGTTTCCATACAAATTGTGAAATTCTTTTTTCTAGTTCTGTAAAAAAATGCCAGTGGTAATTTGATAGGGATTGCATTGAATCTGTATATTGCTTTGGGTAATACAGTCATTTTCACTATGTTGATTCTTCCAATCCAAGAACATGGTATATTTCTCCACCTATTTGTATCATCTTTAATTTCTTTCATCAGTGTCTTATAGTTTTCTGCATACAAGTCTTTTGTCTCCTTAGGTAGGTTTATTCCTAGATATTTTATTCTTTTTGTTGCAATGGTAAATGGGAGTGTTTTCTTAATTTCATTCTCAGATTTTTCATCATTAGTGTATAAGAATGCCAGAGATTTCTGTGCATTAACTTTGTATCCTGCTACTTTACCAAATTCATTGAATAGTTCTAGTAGTTTTCTGGTAGCATCCTTAGTATTCTCTATGTATAGTATCATGTCATCTGCAAACAGTGACAGCTTTACTTCTTCTTTTCCTATTTGGATTCCTTTTATTTCTTTTTTTTTCTCTGATTGCTGTGGCTAGAACTTCCAAAACTAGGTTGAATAAGAGTGGTGAGAGTGGGCAACCTTTTCTTGTTCCTGATCTTAGTGGAAATGGTTTCAGTTTTTCACCATTGAGAACAATGCTGGCTGTGGGTTTGTCATATATTGCCTTTATTATATTGAGGAAAGTTCCCTCTATGCCTACTTTCTGGAGGGTTTTTATCATAAATGGGTGTTGAATTTTGTCAAAAGCTTTCTCTGCATCTATTGAGATGATCATATGGTTTTCCTCCTTCAGTTTGTTAATATGGTGTATCACGTTGATTGATTTGCGTATATTGAAGAATCCTTGCATTCCTGGAATAAACCCCACTTGATCATGGTGTATGATCCTTTTAATGTGCTGTTGGATTCTGTTTGCTAGTATTTTGTTGAGGATTTTTGCATCTATGTTCATCAGTGATATTGGCCTATAGTTTTCTTTCTTTGTGACGTCTTTGTCTGGTTTTGGTATCAGGGTGATGGTGGCCTCGTAGAATGAGTTTGGGAGTGTTCCTCCCTCTGCTATCTTTTGGAAGAGTTTGAGAAGGATAGGTGTTAGCTCTTCTCTAAATGTTTGATAGAATTCGCCTGTGAAGCCATCTGGTCCTGGGCTTTTGTTTGTTGGAAGATTTTAAATCACAGTTTCAATTTCAGTGCTTGTGATTGGTCTGTTCATGTTTTCTATTTCTTCCTGGTTCAGTCTCAGCAGGTTGTGCATTTCTAAGAATTTGTCCATTTCTTCCAGGTTGTCCATTTTATTGCCATAGAGTTGCTTGTAGTAATCTCTAATAATCTTTTGTATTTCTGCAGAGTCAGTTGTTACATCTCCTTTTTCATTTCTAATTCTATTGATTTGAGTCTTCTCCCTTTTTTTCTTGATGAGTCTGGCTAATGGTTTATCAATTTTATTTATCTTCTCAAAGAACCAGCTTTTACTTTTATTGATCTTTGCTATTGTTTCCTTCATTTCTTTTTCATTAATTTCTGATCTGATATTTATGATTTCTTTCCTTCTGCTAAATTTGGGGTTTTTTTGTTCTTCCTTCTCTAATTGCTTTAGGTGCAAAGTTACGTTGTTTATTCGAGATGCTTCCTGTTTCTTAAGGTATGATTGTATTGCTATAAACTTCCCTCTTAGAACTGCTTTTGCTGTATCCCATAGGTTTTGGGTCGTCGTGTCTCCATTGTCATTTGTTTCTAAGTACTTTTTGATTTCCTCTTTGATTTCTTCAGTGATCACTTCGTTATTAAGTAGTGTATTGTTTAGCCTCCATGTGTTTGTATTTTTTACAGATCTTTTCCTGTAATTGATATCTAGTCTCATAGCGTTGTGGTCAGAAAAGATACTTGATACGATTTCAATTTTCTTAAATTTGCCAAGGCTAGATTTGTGACCCAAGATATGATCTATCCTGGAGAATGTTCCATGGGCACTTGAGAAAAATGTGTATTCTGTTGTTTTTGGATGGAATGTCCTATAAATATCAAGTAAATCCATCTTGTATAATGTATCATTTAAAGCTTGTGTTTCCTTATTTATTTTCATTTTGGATGATCTGTCCATTGGTGACAGGGGGGTGTTAAAGTCCCCTACTATGATTGTGTTACTGTCGATTTCCCCTTTTATGGCTGTTAGTATTTGCCTTATGTATTGAGGTGCTCCTATGTTGGGTGCATAAATATTTACAATTGTTATATCTTCTTCATGGATCAATCCCTTGATCATTATGTAGTGTCCTTCTTTGTCTCTTGTAATAGTTTTTATTTTAAAGTCTATTTTGTCTGATATGAGAATTACTACTCCAGCTTTCTTCTGATTTCCATTTGCATGGAATATCTTTTACCATCCCCTCACTTTCAGCCTGTAAGTGTCCCTAGGTCTGAAGTGGGTCTCTTGTAGACAGCATATATATGGGTCCTGTTTTTGTATCCATTCAGCCAGTCTGTGTCTTTTGGTGGGAGCATTTAATCCATTTACATTTCAGGTAATTATTGATATGTGCGTTCCTATTACCATTTACTTAATTTTTTCAGGTTGTTCTTGTAGGTCTTTTCCTTCTCTTATGTTTCTTGCTTAGAGAAGTTCCTTTAACATTTGTTGTAAAGCTGGTTTGGTGGTGCTGTACTCTCTCAGCTTTTGCTTGTCTGTAAAGGTTTTAATTTCTCCATCAAATCTGAATGAGATCCTTGCTGGGTAGAGTAATCTTGGTTGTAGGTTTTTTTCCTTCATCACTTTAAATATGTCCTGCCACTCCCTTCTGGCTTGTAGAGTTTCTGCTGAAAGGTCAGATGTTAGCCTTATGGGGATTCCCTTGTGTGTTATTTGTTGTTTTTCCCTTGCTGCTTTTAATATGTTTTCTTTGTATTTAATTTTTGACAGTTTGATTATTATGTGTCTTGGCGTGTTTATCCTTGGGTTTATCCTGTATGGGACTCTCTGTGCTTCCTGGACTTGGTTGACTATTTCCTTTCCTATATTAGGGAACTTTTCAACTATAATCTCTTGAAATATTTTCTCAGTCCCTTTCTTTTTCTCTTCTTCTTCTGGAACCCCTATGATTCGAATGTTGGTGCGTTTAATGTTGTCCCAGAGATCTCTGAGACTGTCCTCAGCTCTTTTCATTCTTTTTTCTTTCTTCTGCTCTGCAGTAGTTATTTCCACTATTTTATCTTCCAGGGCACTTATCCGTCCTTCTGCCTCAGTTATTCTGCTACTGATCCCATCTAGAGTATTTTTCATTTCATTTATTGTGTTGCTCATCGTTACTTGCTTCCTCTTTATTTCTTCTAGGTCCTTGTTAACTGTTTCTTGCAAATTGTCCATTCTATTTCCAAGATTTTGAATCATCTTTACTATCATTATTCTGAATTCTCTTTCAGGTAGACTGGCTATTACCTCTTCATTTGTTAGGTCTGGTGTGTGTTTATCTTGTTCCTTCATCTGCTCTGTGTTTTTCTGTCTTCCCATTTTGCTTATCTTACTGTGTTTGGGGTCTCCTTTTTGTAGGCTGCAGGTTCGTAGTTCTATCTGTTTTTGGTGGCTGTCCCCAGTGGCTGAGTTGGTTCAGTGGGTTGAGCAGGTTTCCTGGTTGGGGGGACTAGTGCCTCTGTCCTGGTGGATGAGGCTGGATCCCATCTCCCTGGTGGGCAGGTCCACATCTGGGGGCGTGTGTGGGGATGTCGTAGCCTTACTGTGATTCTAGGCGGCCTCTCTGCTAATGGATGGGGCTGTAGACCTGTCTTGCTCTTTGTTGGGTATAGGGTGTCCAGCACTGTTCGTTGCTGGTCCTTGAGTGAAGCTGGGTCTTGGTGTTGAGATGGAGGTCTCTGGGAGATTTTCGCCATTTGATATTACGTGGAGCTGAGAGGTCTCTTGTGGACCAGTGTCCTGAGGTTGGTTCTCCCACCTCAGAGACACAGCCTTGACACCTGGCTGGAGTGCCAAGAGCCTTTAATCCACACGGCTCAAAATAAAAGGGAGAAAAAAATAGAAAGGCAAGAAAGGAAGGAAGGAAGGAGGGAGAGGGGGAAGGAAGGAAGAAAGGAAGGGAGGGAGGAAGAAAGGAAGGGAGGAAGGAAGGAGGGAATAAAGAAAGGAAGGGAGGGAGGAAGAAAGGAAGGGAGGAAGGAAGGAGGGAATAAAGGAAGGAAGGAGGGAAATAGGAAAGAAAGG
The DNA here is from genome assembly GCF_026419965.1 of Kogia breviceps. Taxonomy (NCBI): domain Eukaryota; kingdom Metazoa; phylum Chordata; class Mammalia; order Artiodactyla; family Physeteridae; genus Kogia; species Kogia breviceps. Next base: position 87,869,271 of record NC_081312.1, on the reverse strand, counting down.
AGGGAAGAAAGGAAGAAAGAAAGGGGAGAAGACAAAATAAAGTAGGGTAAAATACAGTTATTAAAATAAAAAAATAATTATTAAGAAGAAAAATTTCTATTAAAGAAAAAAAAGAAAAAGAAAAAAAAAGGGGGGGAGGTCCGTCTAACCCCAGGACAAATGGTGAAAACAAAGCTACACAGACAAAATCTCACACAGCAGCACCCACATACACACTCACAAAAAGAAAAAAGGGGAAAATAATAGTATATCTTGCTCCCAAAGTCCACTTCCTCAACCTGGGATATTTCGCTGTCTATTCACATTTTCCACAGATGCAGGGCACTTCAAGCTGACTGTGGAGCTTTAACCCGCTGTTTCTGAGGCTGCTGGGAGGGACCACCCCCTCTCTTTGTTCGCACAGCTCCTGGGGCTCAGCCCTGGACCTGGCCCCGCCTCTGCGCGCAGGTCGTCCGAGGGCGTCTGCCCTTCGCTCAGAGAGGGCGGGGTCAAAGGAGCAGCGTTAACGGAGCAGCTGATTCGTGGTCTCTGGCTCACTCAGGCGGTGGGTGGGGGGGCATGGATGTGGGGTGAGTCCGCGGCGGCAGAGGCCGGCGTGACGCTGCACCGGCCCGAGGCGCGCCGCGCATTTTCCCGGGGAAGCAGTCCCAGGATCCTGGGACCCCAGCACTGGCGGGCTGCACAGGCTCCTGGGAGGGGCGGTGTGGAGAGTGACCTGTGCTCGCACACAGGCCTCTTGGTGGCGGCAGCAGCAACCGTAGCGCCCCACACCCGTCTCTGTTGTCCGCACCGACAGCCGCAGCTCGCGCCCGTTTCTGGAGCTCCTTTATGTGGTGCCCCTAATTCCCTTTCCTCGCGCCCCAGGAAGCGAAGAGGCAAGAAAAAGTCTCTTGTCTCTTCGGCAGCTCCGTGCCCGTTTCTGGAGCTCCTTTAAGCGGCGCGCTTAAACCCCTCTCCTCGCGCAGCAGGAGGTAAAGAGGGAAGGAAAGGTCTCTTGCCTCTTCAGCAGCTCCAGACTTCTCCTGAACTCCCTCCCGTGATCTGTATTTTTGTTTTTGTGCCAGTACCATACTGTCTTGATTACTGTAGCTTTGTAGTATAGTCTGAAGTGAGGGAGCCTGATTCCTCCAGCTCCATTTTTCATTCTCAAGATTGCTTTGGCTATTCGGGGTCTTTTGTGTTTCCATACAAATTGTGAAATTCTTTTTTCTAGTTCTGTGAAAAATGCCAGTGGTAGTTTGATAGGGATTGTATTGAATCTGTAGATTGCTTTGGGTAATAGAGTCATTTTCACAACGTTGTTTCTTCCAATCCAAGAACATGGTATATCTCTCCATCTATTTGTATCATCTTTAATTTCTTTCATCAGTGTCTTATAATTTTCTGCGTACAGGTCTTTTGTCTCCTTAGGTAGGTTTATTCCTAGATATTTTATTCTTTCTGTTGCAGTGGTAAATGGGAGTGTTTTCTTAATTTCACTTTTAGATTTTTCATCACTAGTGTATAAGAATTCCAGAGATTTCTGTGCATTAATTTTGTATCCTGCTACTTTACCAAATTCATTGATTAGCTATAGTAGTTTTCTGGTAGCATCTTTAGGATTCTCTATGTATAGTATGTCATCTGCAAACAGTGACAGCTTTACTTCTTCTGTTCTGATTTGGATTCCTTTTATTTCTTTTTGTTCTCTGATTGCTGTGGCTAAAACTTCCAAAACTATGTTGAATAATAGTGGTGAGAGTGGGCAACCTTGTGTTGTTCCTGATCTTAGTGGAAATGGTTTCAGTTTTTCACCATTGAGGACCATGTTGGCTGTGGGTTTGTCATACATGGCCTTTATTATGTTGAAGAAAGTTCCCTCTATGCCTACTTTCTGGAGGGTTTTTATCATAAATGGGTGTTGAATTTGTCGAAAGCTTTCTCTGTATCTCTTGAGATGATCATATGGTTTTTCTCCTTCAGTTTGTTAATATGGTGTATCATGCTGATTGATTTGTGTATATTGAAGAATCCTTGCATTCCTGGAATAAACCCCACTTGATCATGGTGTATGATCCTTTTAATGTGTTGTTGGATTCTGTTTGCTCATATTTTGTTGAGCATTTTTGCAACTATGTTCATCAGTGATATTGGTCTATAATTTTTTTTTGTAGTTTGTTTTTCTGCTATCTTTTCGTATCAGGGTGATGGTGGACTCAGAATGAGTTTGGGAGTTTTCCTTCCTCTGCAATGTTTTGGAAGAGTTTGAGAAGGATGGGTTTTAGCTCTTCTCTAAATGTTTGATAGAAATCACCTGTGAAGCCATATGGTCCTGGATTTTTGTTTCCTGTAGTTGATACCTAGTCTCATAGCGTTGTGGTCGGAAAAGATACTTGATATGATTTCAATTTTCTTAAATTTACCACGGCTTGAATTGTGACTCAAGATATGATCTATCCTGGAGAATGTTCCATGAGCACTTGAGAAGAAAGTGTATTCTGTTGTTTTTGGATGGAATGTCCTATAAATATCAATTAAGTCCATCTTGTGTAATGTATCATTTAAAGCTTGTGTTTCCTTATTTATTTTCATTTTGGATGATCTGTCCATTGATGAAAGTGGGGTGTTAAAATCCCCTGCTATGATTGTGTTACTGTCGATTTCACCTTTTATGGCTGTTAGTATTTGCCTTATGTATTGAGGTGCTCCTATGTTGGGTGCATAAATATTTACAATTGTTATATCTTCTTCATGGATCAATCCCTTGATCATTATGTAGTGTCCTTCTTTGTCTCTTGTAATAGTCTTTATTTTAAAGTCTATTTTGTCTGATATGAGAATTGCTACTCCAGTAGCAATTCTGATTGCTACTGTGCTGTCTTCGCGTGCTGTCTTCTGATTTCCATTTGCATGGAATAATTTTTTCCATCCCCTCGCTTTCAGTCTGTATGTGTCCCTAGGTCTGAAGTGGGTCTCTTGTAGACAGCATATATATGGGTCTTGTTTTTGTATCCATTCAGCCAGTCTGTGTCTTTTGGTGGGAGCATTTAATCCATTTACATTTCAGGTAATTATTGATATGTATGTTCCTATTCCCATTTTCTTAATTGTTTTGGGTTTGTTATTGTAGGTCTTTTCCTTCTCTTGTATTTCTTGCCTAGAGAAGTTCCTTTAGCATTTGTTGTAAAGCTGGTCTGGTGGTGCTGAACTCTCTCAGCTTTTGCTTGACTGTAAAGGTTTTAATTTCTCCATCAAATCTGAATGAGACCCTTGCTGGGTAGAGTAATCTTGGTTGTAGGTTTTTCTCCTTCATCACTATAAATATGTCCTGCCACTCCCTTCTGGCTTGCAGAGTTTCTGCTGAAAGATCAGCTGTTAACCTTATGGGAATTCCCTCGTGTGTTATTTGTTGTTTTTCCCTTGCTGCTTTTAATATGTTTTCTTTGTATTTAGTTTTTGATAGTTTGATTAATATGTGTCTTGGCTTATTTCTCCTTGGATTTATCCTGTATGGGATTCTCTGTGCTTTCTGGAATTGATTAACTATTTCCTTTCCCATATTAGGGAATTTTTCAACTATAATCTCTTCAAATATTTTCTCAGTCCCTTTCTTTTTCTCTTCTTCTTCTGGGATCCCTATAATTCGAACCTTGTGCCCTTTTGTGGTCAGTCTCTTCCCCCTTCCCTGGATCTCTGTCAGCCACTAATCTGGTTTCTGTCCTTATGGTTTCGCCTCTTCCACAATGTCGTATAAATAGAATCATACAATATGTAATCTTTTGAATCTGGTTTCTTTCACTCAGCATAATGCTTTTTTGAGATGCAAATTATATATCATAAAGTTAATCTGTTTAAGGTGTACAGTTCAGCAGTTTTTAGTATTTTTACAGAGTTGTACAGTCATCAGCATAATCTAATTTTAGAACTCTGGTATCACGTCCAAAAGAAACCTTGTACCCATTAGCAGTACCCTATTTCCAGTCTCTCTCCTCCCAACTCTCTGCCCTAGGCAAACGCTAATCTACTTTCTGTCTATAGATTTGCCTATTCTGGACATTTGAAATAAATGGTATCATACTATATATGGTCTTTTGTAACTTTCACTTGGCATAATGTTTTTGAGGCTCATCCAATAGTAACTTATATTAGTACTTCTTTTTTATTGCCAAATTGTTTCCCATTGTATGGACATATCACATTTTGTTTTTCCATTTATCAGTTGATGGAAATTTGCATTGTTCCACTTTCTGGCTTTTAAAAATAATGCTATGATTATTTATGTACAAGTTTTTGTGTGGATATGTTTTCATTTCTCTTGGATATGCTATGAACATTTGTATATAAGTTCTTGTATGGAAATATGTTTTTATTTCTCTTGGATAGATACCTAGGAGTGAAATTGCTGTGTTCTATGGTAACTTGATGTTTAACGTTTGAGGAATTGCCAAACAGTTTTTCAGAGTGACTGCATGAGAATTCCAATTTGTCCACATCCTCTCCACTCCTCACTGTTGTCTTTTTTATTATAGCCATTCTATGAGTGTGAAGTAGGATCTCATTGTGGTTTTAATTTGCGCTTCCCTGATGACTAAAGATGCTGAATATCTTTTCATGAGCTTATTAGCCATTTGTATATCTTTTTTGAGGAACGTCTATTCACCACTTTTGCCCATTTTATAAATGTCTTATCTTTATTATTGAGTTGTAAGAGTTCATTATATATTCTGGATGCAGGTCTTTTATCAGACAGATGATTTACAGATATTTTCTCCTATTCTGTGAGTTGTCTTTTCATTTTCTTGATGATGTCTTTTGAAGCACAGAAGATTTTAATTTTGATGAAGTCCAACTTATCAATCTTTTTTATTGCTTGTGCTTTGTGTGTCATATGTAAGAAATCACTGACCTAACCCCAGAAAATTTTCCTGTATTTTCTTCTAAGAGTTTTGTAGTGTCAACTCTTATATTTGGGTCTATGGTCCACTTGAGGTAATTTTTGTGTGTGATATGAGATAGGGATCTAAATTTATACTTTTACATGTTGACATCCAGTTGTCCAGCAGCTTTGGTTGGAAAGACTATTCTTTCCCCATCAAATTATCTTGGTCCCTTTGGTTGAGGCTCAATTGACCATAAAGGTATGTGTGTATTTCAGGATTCTTCTATTCCATTGATCTATCTATATGCCAGTACCACACCACTGTCTGGGTTACTTCAGCTTTGTGGTAAGTTTTGAAATTGGGAAGTGAATCCACCAACTTTGTTCTTTTTTTTAAATTAATTAATTTTATTTTATTTGCTTTATTTTTGGCTGTGTTGAGTCTTCGTTGCTGCACACGGGCTTTTCTCTGGTTGCGGCAAGCGGGGGCTACTTTTCGTTGTGGTGCGCAGGCTTCTCATTGAGGTGGCTTCTCTTTTTGGGAGCATGGGCTCTAGGGACGCGGGCTTCAGTAGTTGTGGCACGTGGGCTCTGGAGTGCAGGCTCAGTAGTTGTGGTGCACAGGCTTAGTTGCTCCGTGGCATGTGGGATCTTCCCAGACCAGGGCTCGTGCCTGTATCTCCTGCACTGGCAGGCGGATTCTTAACCACTGCGCCACCAGGGAAGCCCCCAACTTTGTTCTTTTAAAAGATCACTTTGGGGACTTCCCCGGTGGTACAGTGGTAAAGTATCCACCTTCCAGTGCAGGGGATGTGGGTTCAATCCCTGGTTGGGGAACTAAGATTCCACATGCCGCGGGGCAACTAAGCCCCCATGCCACAACTACTGAGCCTGCATGCCTCAACTAAAGAGCCCGTGTGCTGCAAACTACAGAGCCCACGCACTCTGGAGCCCACGCACTACAACTAGAGAGAGAAAACCCACACGCCACAGCTAGAGAGAAGCCTGGTGCCACAAGGAAAAATCCCACATGCTGCGACGATGATCCTGCGTGCTGCAACTAAGACCCAATGGAACCAAAAAAAAAAAAAGATCATTTTGACTATTCTTAGTCCATTGCATTTCTTTATGAATTTTAGGATTTGCTTATCAATTTCTGCAAAAAGTCCAGGTGGAATTTTGATAGGAATTGCACTGAATCTGTAGATCAATTTGGGGAGTGTTGCGATCCCCTTAACAATATTAAGTCTTCTAATATATGAACATAGAATGTCTTTCAATTTATTTAGATTTTTTAAAAAAATGTTTTGTAGTTTTTAGTGTAAGCATAATGCTTTTGAGATTCCTTCATTTTACTGCATGTATCAGCAGTTCCTTTTCATTGCTGTGGACTATTCCATTTTATGGATAGATCACAGTTTGTTTATCTTTTAACCAGTTGATGGACATTTGAGTTAATTCTATTTTTGGCAGTTACAAATAAAGCTGTAAAAGATATTTGCATACAGGTTTTCATTTCATTTGGGTAAGTACCTAGAAATGGAGTTGCTAGTTTTACATAAGTGTATGTTTACCTTTATAAGAAACTGCCAAACCGTTTCCAAAGTGGTTGTACTATTTTGCATTCCCACTGGCAATATATGAGAGTTCCAGTTGCTCCAAATACTCAGCAACACTTGGTATTATTAGTTGCTTTTTAAAAAAAAAAACTATTTTGATAGGTGTGTAGTGGTATTTCATTGAAATTTTCATTTGCATTTCTCTAATGACATATACTATGGAACATAAAATTCATGAAATCCTAGACTTTTGGAGTCAGAATAAACATGAAAGAGTTGATTCCTGGCTTTTAGGCAGTGTTCCTCAGACATATCTCATGGGCTGTCTGAGGCTGGGGGAGTTGGGGGACTGAGGAGCATTCTGACCGGGTGTGGATCTGAGCTCCCTAACCAGAAGAGCTCTACTTTTATCATTTGTTGTATTGAATTTCCATGTAACGTGTTACTAGAAAAAAGATACTTCTGTGAAAATAATGTTTGAAAGCTAATGAACTCACTTTCTTTTTTAGAGGACAAAACTGAGACCGGGAGAGGTAAATTGACTTAAGCTCATATAGTTAGTCTGGAGTAGGCTCATACTCCAGTGATCTTTATTCTACATTATATTATCTTGTCATAACTAAAATTCTAGTATTTGTTGGCCCAAGGAAGAATTATGATAAAAAGCATCAAGATTTGTTAAAATCATAAATATTTAAAATAACAAGTTTCTTTTATGCTGAAAAATAGTACATAGAAACTAAGTCATCTTTCATCAGTTAGCTGCACTGACTAAGGAAGTGTTTTTTTTTTTTTTTCTTTAGGAAACCAATTTCTAGTACAAAACGTTTTAAAATTATGTGCTTGGTTTCTAAGTGGTGTAGAAAATGTGGCACAACTGTCAGAGGTTATAAATGACAATACATTATGGAAATAGGTGAGGGAACAAGCAGGGATTTGCCTTGGGGAAACAGACATTATATTTTCTTATCAGTTTTGACAAACACCGGCAATGGCTCATCAATGTTGAAAGGGTGAAATTGAATTCATTAGGCGCCATCATAATGGTTAGAATAAGTAATATTTTATAAGAAGCATTCAGTTCTGAAATTCTTCCTTTATTGAGGTTTTTCTAGAAATTACTAGAGTGTGAAAGCAATTCTCTATTGACAGTTCTGAGATTGGCTGCAGGACTGATGAGTAAGCAGTGCATGGTTAGATTGAGCAGAATTTTATTAGAATGGCTTTGGTGGATTTGAGTAGAAGTTTTGTTTAATAATGGTATTGTGAAAGGTGCATCATATTTGGATTCAGAAAACTTAAAGTCAAATCTTAGTTCTGCTTCATACTACCTCTGTGACCTTGAATGAGTCACTTCTGTGACTTTTTCATTTTAAAAAAATATTCAGTTAGAAAGGATGACAGTGATATCTGCCCAGGCTACTTCCCAGAGTCATATGAGAAGAGAAAAAAATAAGAAAAACATATAAGTTTTAAAGTATTGCTCAGCTATAGTATTATTATAAATAATAATTTTTAGAATTGTGGTATACAAGGTTTTTAAAGTGGTTTTTCTTCCTGATATTTGACCACAATTTACTTGCATTCTTTTTTTTTAATTGAAGTATAGTTGTTTTATAATGTGTTTCAGATGTACAGCAAAGTGATTCAGTTTCATATATATCTATTCTTTTTCAGATTCTTTCACTTACAGGTTATTATAAGATATCGAATGTAGTTCCTTGTGCTATACAGGAGGTCTTGTTGTTTACCTATTTTATATATAGTAGTATGTATCTGTTAATCCCAAACTCCTAACTTATCCCGCCACCCCCCTTCCCCTTTGGTAACCATAAGTTTGTTTTCTATGCCTGTGAATCTATTTCTATTTTGTAAATAAGTTCATTTGTGTCATTTCTAAAGGTTCCACATATAAGTGATAGCATATGATATTTGTCTTTCTCTAACTTACTTCACCTAGTGTGATAATCTCTAGGTCCATCCATGTTGCTGCATTATTTCATTCTTTTTTTTAAGACTGAGTAATATTCCATTGTATATATGTACCACATCTTTATCCATTCATCTGTCCATGGACATTTAGGTTCCTTCCATGTCTTGGCTATTGTAAATAGTGCTATTATGAACATATGGGTGCATGTATCTTTTTGAATCAGAGTTTTCGTCTTTTCCAGATATATGCCCAGGAATAGGATTGCTGGATCATATGGTAGCTCTATTTTTAGTTTCTAAAGAAAGCTCCATAATGTTTTCCATAGTTTCTGCACCAATTTACATTCCCACCAACAGTGTAAGAGGTTTCCGTTTTCTCCACACCCTCACCAGCATTTATTATTTGTAGACTTTTTAATGATGGTCATTCTGATTGGTGTGAGGGGTTACCTCACTGTATTTTTGATTTGCATTTCTCTAATAATCAGTGATGTTGAATATCTTTTCATGTGCCTGTTGGCCATTTCTATGTCTTTGGAGACATGTCTATTTAGGTCTTCTGCCCACTTTTGGATTGGGTTGTTGTTGGTTATTTTGTTTTTTGTTTTGATATTATGCTGTATGAGCTGTTTGTATGTTTTGGAAATCAATCCCTTGTTGGTCACATCATTCGCAAATATTTTCTCCCATTCCATAGGTTGTCTTTTCATTTTGTTTATGGTTTCCTTTGCTGTGCAAAAACTTTTAAGTTTAATTAGGCCCCATTTGTTTATAACTTGCATTCTTTTTGCCTCTGTCACATGTCTCTAGTTTCTGGGGGAAGTTCTGCTCTGTCCTTAGTCGTCTTCTTTTTCTTTCAAATAGGTGACCCTTTCTCACTGCTGTCTATTAGAAAAGATGACTGTGTTAGTTTTTTCTTAAGGAAAAGATGAGTTTGTTTTTTAAATTTTGTACAGATATTTAGCTTAAGAAGCCTGGCTGAAGTATTAAAGCTATAAGCTGCATGTAGGTTTTCTTATTTGGTATTGAATTTCCCTTCCTCATGATTGTAGAGTTTCTTATACTACTGCCTTTTCTCTGGGCTCTCTGCTTCCTTTAGGTGTGTTTGACACCTAATATACTTTTACTTTGGTCATGCCCATTTGTTGGTTTGTAATAGAATTCATGATATCTTATCAAGATTTAGTTTGTGGACATGAATGGTGGAATCATATATCTCAACTCCCCCAATACTGACAAGAAGAGATTTCATTTGCTGATCTGACTCCTGTGTCTTAGATGGAGTTAAGGGTCTTTGTCAGTCTTCAGAAACCGCAGACACTGGAAACAACTTTCTTCTGTGTTGGTGAAATGGAAGTATTTTCTGTTTCTGATATCTGAACCTGATGAAGTTGTCAATTGTAGTGTTGTTTCTTTTTCTTCCTGGTTAAGAGAAGAACAGAATTTTACCAGAGGGTTTTCAAAGTCATTTTGAGTGGCCACTGTCTGTCTTATTTCTTTTTATTCAAGTTAATTTTTAAAAAGTTGTATATTTAAAATATTACTGATACAAATGAATATCTTGGAGAACAATCATATGTGGCATGAAATACTGTTTCATTGTTAGGAGATTTATTTATGATTTTTGTTAGGCTTGCCTTTCTCATTTGGATTAATATTTTAAAAGTAACAACACATTTCATTTTCTAAAATTAGAGGCTAGTTTTTAAAAAGTCACTGAATTTAATTCTGAATTAAAGCAAAGGAATAGAAATACTGGTGTGTTCATGATTTATTTAGAGTTGCTACTGGGTTATGTTATACTTTGTATTTTAGAAACACCATTTGTGTACTTAAATAAAAAGGTTACATAGGTTACAAGTTTGAGATTAACAGATACACACTACTATATATAAAATAGATAAACAAAAAGGACCTACTTTATAGCACAGGGAACTATATTCAATATCTTGTAAAAAGCTATAATGGAAAAGAGTTTGAGAACGTACAGATGTACATGAAACTGAATCACTTTGCTGTATACCTGCAACTAACACAACATTGTAAATCAACTATATTTCAGTAAAAGAAAAATTATGTATAGGGATACTGTATTAAAAGGCAACAGATAGTCATTTAAGGAATATTCTTTTCAGTGATGATGTTCTAGGGTCATTTTGTTCATGGCAGTCTTTCCTGAGGGTTGGGAAAACAGAGCCTGGGATGGAGTAGATGAAGGTGCCTGTGCCAGTTGAATTCCTCATTGAGAATTCAAAGGTTGGCATATTCACATGTAGGGAAAAATCATATCTTGGCCTAGAGAAATCTAATTTCTAAAAATACTACAGGGCCAGCATTTTCAGTGTGCGTTATTGTATGCTCCATAGTATATTAAAAACAAAAACAGAAATGCTGAGTCCCTAAATACAGCCTTGCGATTATAACCAAAAGCTTACAGTGTTGAATACTAAGTAGATCAGAGGAATTCATAACCAGCAAAATCGGGCAGTTTGAATAGCTTGATCAGTAATTTGCCAGAAGAATGACTTCTCTAAAATATCACTTATCAGACAATTACGGTGGAAATTATAATGCAGCTTTCATATTTTTCACTAATGTATACATTAAATTGTATTCTAAAAGTGACACAATTTTGTGATAACAGTGTATTTTGTATTTAGATGTTTTACACAAAAAATGTGCATTAACGTATTTTAAGAGGAGCAGATTCTTCTGCTTAGGGCTATAGGGCATCTCTGTGGGCTCTTAAAAATTTCTGATTGTAGGCATGTATCTCCTGACCAAGCTGTGAGTACTGTAGATTTTAATAGTTGTGTGTGTGTGTTTTAAACATAGCAACATAAATAGGGTATATCAATTAAAGCATTAGCAGCTAGAGTAATATAGGTATATCTTAAGTCATAGAATAGATTACTTTCTAAAAAATTGATTGTAAATGGAAGAGTTTTTAAATGAACTATTCATGAAAATCTATAGCAAATCCTGTTGTTAAATGAAAAATCATATATAAAGTAATACATAACGCAGCCTAGTTTTCATGGTAAAGGTGTTGTATAACCAGCTAGGTAAGATAACTCTTTCTGAAATAGCAGACAAAAACCAGTGGTTTATCTAAGGGCATAACCTCCATCAGAAGTTGCTGACAGGGATCAAAGACACAGCCTGCTTTGTTTGCAAGAGGTCCTGGGCCTCGAAATGCTTTGGGGGCCAAAAAGAGACTAATGGTAAATGTAAGGACTCTCAACTCTACTGAAAGGGAAAAATCTTGGGAAAATGGAGATTTATTTCCATGTTTAAAGAGACAGGTGAGAACAATTAGGTAGTTTTAAAAAATGGTGGGAAAAGTAAGTTTTGGGAAATCTGTATTTGAGAAGAAAACCTCCAAAAGTCATATTTAAAAATCGGAAGGAAAAATTTAAACACTAATCCTGTATTCTCTCCAGGCATAAAAGGTCATGTAGCTGCTATATACAAGGCAATAGGCAAAAGACTGAATATTATATTCTACCTCTGCATGTGTTTCAGTAATGATAGTATTATTTCTCTATAAGATGAAAGGACTATTAGTACTATATATAAATAGGGAAATAGCTATAGTTACCATATTTTTAAAAAGTATATTCAGATAGTCTAAATTTGGTATTATCAGAAATTATATACAAATAGTTACCATATTTTTGCCCCAAAATATTCCTCATTTTGTCATTGTGTTATATTGGAACTCACATATTTTGATGAGTTGTCTCAAGCAAGGGTCTCCTTGATTGTAGGAGATACATGCCTACAATCAGAAATCTGCTGCTGTCAAGTAAACCCCCATAAAATCTGACACAGCAGGTCCTGGAGTGGCTTCATATTACACCTACATTTACTTGGAAGAGGTGTGTGCTTGAATATTTTCAGGATAACTGTTCTCAGCAGCTCTCTGCCAGCCCCTTTCCCTCCTTTCAACTCTATTTTCTTAGGAACTTCATTTCTCTCACCTCCCCCTTCTACATGATGATCTTAGGTCTCAGGGATTTTTTTAAAAAGCGGTCTTTTCTACTCAAAATATTTTTTGGGGATTCCAGTTCCAAAGGAATCATTTGGTTAAAGGTAATCTTCCTGTAGGGTCTGGAGGAATGGAGGAGAATCTAGGGGACCATTTTATATATTCTTGATGGAAGACAAAGGATGTAGGGTGTCCTGAAGGAGTACATGCAAGGTGAGTATAAGAGATGATTAAAGCCTTTCAGGAAGCCTGGAGTAATTGGAGATGAAGAGAGTAAATTCAAGTGTAACACAGAAGTAAGTGGTTTATTAGGTACATATGTTTTATACTTGTCAATTTCTGTTGAATAAAATGAAAGCTGCCTCATCCAGGGCTCATGCATTTTCCGCGTGAGTTCTCTGGCCAGTGATTACATGTGAGCACAGGAGAGAGCAAATAGAGCAATTTGAAGTAGTAAGTGATAGGGAGGAGTAGCCTAGGAGATGCTGAAATGGTATCGATCAAGGAACAACAGGGAGAGGAGAAACCTTTGAAGTAAAGGAGGCCTGTAGCAGCAGGTGAGTGTATGATGGAGTAGCACTTATTTAATCAGCTTGGCAGAAGAGGAGCTAGGGCATTAAGATCAGCACCTAGGAGGGAATCAGAAAAAGGGTGGGTAAAGGTGGAGTAAATGTAAAATCTGGACTATCAAACATGAACTATCTTGGGGAAATCAGTCAATTCCAATTCTTTGCATTGTCCTAGCCTCTAAATATAATTGCACCTGCAATTTGAACTCTTTAACTCCTGCATACATTTAAATTGATTCCTGGATTCTGATTGGGCAGTAAAGATACAGTTTATGCTCACTTTCAGATAGTGGAGCTGTTTGAAAAAAAAGTTTTTACACCAAATTAACTGTTCTTGTCATTACTATTATAGTTTCCGTGGTGTTTGCCACCAAAAATAAAACTGGCTCTAACACACAAAAATCAAACACGAGAATTCTGAAATTCCTTTTAATTTGGCAGTGAGCAAGTCTGTATACATGTGATTTTTCCCACTAGTCCTTGTGAGAACTTAATCAAATGAGTGATCTTCTATGTGTGAAAGAACTCTAAACTCAGAAGGATCCTCATACACAGTGTGGACTTCAAAGTTTTAAGATTAAAAAAAAAAGATATTAATTGCATTATAACATTGATTTCCTCTTAATTGAGAAATCACTCAGACAGCATGAGACTTATGTTTAAACAGCTGTATAAACTATGTCATGGTCCATTCTCTTTAGTGCGTTCACTCTCTTGCTGCAAGAGGTGTGCTTTCTCAGTGCAAACAATTTAATTTATTCTAACAGTTGTCCTAGTAGTTAAGTAAATTATTCCCCCTTTTTAATGAAGGGTTGCTTATCTATTATTGATTGGCAATAGAGTTTCTAGTCACTTTACTTGATTAGAAGATTGAACTGTTAATTGATATTAGCATCAGATTTCTTAGAACAGAGGATAAATAAGATCAGTGTTCTGCTTTGTTGAACATGGACTTTCAGTGACTTTACTACAAATTTGAAGTTAAATTTTATTAGTACTATGCCTCATTAAAGTGCTTAGGATGCCTCAGAGAGAGGGGGCTTGGAATGGATATCACTGTCACCCATAAAATACTCAATAAATATCTCTTATATGCTAGGCACTAGGCCAAGTACAGAGGATGAAGAATGAAGAAGAAAGTCAGGGCCACCAGGATCCAGGTGTCTAGAAGAGAGAGAGCATTGTTGCTGTACTCTCCTTCTTGGACCATTGTCAGTAATACAGATACTCTTCTCTGCTGAGCATTTTTCTTAATCCAGTGCACCTAGGCAGTCCATACCAGTTGCTTGGCAGTGAAACCTGTCGGCCCGTTTGTCTACTTATTATTATATTGAAAAGTCCAACTGGTAAAGACAGATTTATTAGGAAAAAATTACAAATTAAGGAGTTAGTTGGATTGAAAAATGCCGAAAGATATTAAACCTTTGGTCTTTGCTTCAGTTGGAATTATTCATTGACTTTCAGAAATATCTGAGTTTAGATAAAAGCAAACTCAGAAGGCAATTTCTCACTTTGGAAAAACTTTAATTTCTAAATTAGCAGTAATAGGAGTCACTAGAAGAAATTAAAAATATTTGTTTAATCTTTGCATGGGGAGAGCTTTCTAAGCATAAAGATAATGGAAGAAATAAAAAATATCAAAAGATATATCACATGAAAATTAAAAATTTCTTCATGTCAGAAACATCAAAAACAAAAGCTAAAAGGTAAGCAAAAATTCAGGAGAAAACTTTGTAGCTAATATGGTAAAAGATTAATATCCTTAGTAATAATAATAAAAACTCCATATATAAACACTAAAAAATAACCCAATAGTTCAATGGGGAAAATGCCACAAAATGGACAGTGCAGTTGGGAATTACAGTTGGCTAATAAACATGTGGAAAACGTTTACTTCACCCTCATTCATAAGCAAAAAACTATAAATTAAACTATAAATTAAAATGATGCCAGGTATTATGATTTAAGTTAGCAAAAACTAAAAAATAGTTCTCAATTATGGTAAAAATACACTGAGTAAAAGTTTAAATTGGTACAGTCCCTTTTGAAAAGATTGGCAAGTTTTTTCCTAGGACACTCTCCCAAGGAAATGATTAAAAATACAGGAAAATAATATTTATACTAAGGTGTTTATTAGAACATTATTTATAAGAGTGAAAAAATTAGACATATATAAAATAGAAGAATGGTTAAGTAAATTATGGTATGTTAGAAGATAGAATAATAGAGTTAATCATGTATACAATGATCTGATAATTTGAAAGATAATTTTATAAAAATTTAAATGTGTATTATAATCTGAACTATAGAAAATGTCATGGAAAAATATCAAAAGATACACTAATTTCCTGTGACTGCTGTTGTTACCACAAACTTGGTGGTTTAAAACAACAAGCATTTATTCTCTCATAGTTCTGGAGGCCAGAGGTCCAAAATTAGTATCATTGGGCTGAAATCAATGTGTTGGCAAGGTTGTATCTCCCTCCAGAGGCTCTAGGGGAGAATCTGTTCCTTGCCTCTGCCAGCTTCTCGAGGCTGCAGGCATTCTTTAGCTTGTGGCTGCATCACTACAGTCTCAGTTATGCTGCCTTCTCTTCTGTGTGTAACCTCCCTCTGCCTCTGTTGTATAAAGACACTTGTGATTGCATTTAGGGCCCACTTGGATAATTCAGAATGATCTCCTGAATTTAATTTAACTTAATCAATCTTATAAAGACCTTTTCCAAATAAAGTAACATTTTCAGGGATTAGAAATGATATCTTTGGGGGCAATTATTCAGCCTGTTACAGAAGGTTATACATCAAAATTTTGATGGTTATTATCTCTGGGTGTTGTGATTATGGAGGATTTAAATTTTATATCTTATATCCTTGTCTTCCAGGAAGACTCAAGGAAGTAATATTAACTCCATGAGCTTCTCTTAAACTGTATCAGATATGATTTAAACCTTTTTGAAATCTTTGTCTATCAGGTCACTCTGCTTGGAGGTTTAGAAGGGATTTAAAACATTAAAAATATGACTTTTTTCCCCTTCAGTTTTATGAGGGTTATTTGATTTAGAAGTTGTACCCTATCAGGACAGATAAACAGAACTCCATTATTATTTGTCCTCCTATGGATTGCTTTTCAAAGACTTTTAACCACTAAACTATATTTACTAATAATTAAATTTTCCCATTTTAATTGATGAAGGACATATATACATGCCAACTAGAATTTCTGATCATTATGAATAGCCAAATACAAAGAAATCTTGAGTCAATATAGAATTTTCAATGGGCTCTTTGAAATATTGAAAATACCTCATAGATTATCACTATTATTCTCTTTACTGGTAGTGGCTTTAATGGACATCTTTATTCCTAAATGTTCTGAGAACTCTGGGTTGGGAGCACCCTTAGAATTTATTTCTTAAAATAGTTTAAATAAATATTTTAAGTTATTCTTCTCTTTCTTAGGGAAATGTAGTATGACTATTATCTACAAAATTAATCATTGAATCAAAAGTTAAACTTATAAATTCCTCCATCATCTTTGATAAAACCATCTCTGCTTTTGTCAGCATCCTTTAACTTTTGGACATCGTTCAGAATTTGTTTTTATATTATTGGCTACCCCAATCTAACTTTCATCTTCAACTCACTTTCTACTTTGCTTAAATTGTCTTCTAACTTTAGAAAGAAGCAAGTGTTCCATTTCATTTTGATGGACAGATAGCAATGTGGTGAAATTTTAAGATGTAAAGACAAGAAAGCTTAGCTGTGTTTATAACTGTAGATGAAAATAAGGTCTCATCCGTTCATTTCTGCTCAAATTTGGTAGTTCTTGAAGGTATCTTCATTCATTTCCAGTGCCATGCTGGAGTTGGGTACCCCAGGTTGCTGGAAGGTTGAAATTATTCCCATCCAGCTGGAGATTTCTATCACTAACATTGCTGCAGTTGCTACTATTATGAAACCCTGTTATTCTCTACTCCTTTGAATTCCCCAAGTCCTTTCTTTAAGAAGTAAAGAAAATGAGGGGGAACTTGAATATTAGGTTTGAGACTATATAAAAAATGGTTAGCTTGTGGGGTAGAGAGTGGATTTCAATTCCTTAGTTTACTTTGTTTTGTTAAAGGTCAAGGTGGCCTTTGATAAGTCACATATAACAAATATAAAACAAAATATAGCAAATACATGTTACATTTTACAGTAGAATTGTAACATGGCAGGAAGATTTCCTGCCTCAAATAGTAAGTGTGATATAACTAAGTTCAAGATCTCATTTCTGTGGTTTATTGTATGCTGCAGTATCTAGCTTTCCCTGATTTTATACATATTGGATAATATCTCCATAATTTATCCAGAATAGTATTATTTCACCAATACTAGTTATTTTAAGTGAAATAAATTGACTTTCCTTAGTATGGGTATAAATATGTACCCTGATTGCCTGGGGATTTTAATTTTATCATTTTAAACCTTAAATTACATTTAATTATAATCAATGTCTTTGACTAGAATCCATGTACTTGGGAAATATGCTTGCAAAATGACCACAAAATAATAGGGTTAAGAAAATCTATAATTCTGAAAATCTCAGAAAGCCATCCAAGACATATTAGAATCTTGACAAGACTTGACAAGGATGCTTATTTTTAGTATGACCAGAGGGAAGTAGAAGTGGAGAGGTCAGCTTTTATGCCCAAACCGTATCAGCAGAATTAGGGTTAGAATTCTGTGTTTCACATAGAAGTGTTTAAGATTTTTTTTCTGAGCCAGTATTCTACATATTGAAACGTATATTAACTGTATCTGTTTTAATACTTAGAGGTCAAATGGATTGTAACAGCCTTAGGCCATATGTTCATAAACTTGAGAGTCATGAAAATAGGTTAGGAGAATGATTTTTCTCCTATAGGATGAATTACCACAAGATGAAAACAGCCTTGGAATTGCTGTTGAGTTAGGAACGTAGTTAATTTAAGAGAGAAGGTGTTACTGAAGTAGCATTCTGCTTTTTATTGCATCCTGCTAAAATGATACTGCTAGGCAAAGGAAAAACAAAAATGTACATATATATATTTCTTGAATTTTTTCCCCTGAAGAATTTTTCTTATAATTTTCTTGGAAATTGGGAGGGATGCTGTCTTTATTTTCATAAATGTGCCAAAAGGAGATATTTGAAGAAAAATGTATGCATCTGCGCATATATCAGTTTTAAAAATAAAATGTTTTATGCTAGAGAAAATACTGTATTTCCTGTTTTGTCCTAAGATTCCCACCATTTAAGCTTCCAGAAGGTAGAGTATAACTATTTTGATAAATTTCTATGTTTCAAAAAAGGTTGCTGTAGGAGAGAGCTCAGATATCCATCAACTGGTGAATGGATAAACAAACTGTGAAACAGCCATAAAATGGAATAGTACTCAACAATAGAAAGGAACAAACCATTGATTTATGCAACAACATGATGAATTTCAAATGCGTTTTGCTAAGTAATAGAAGCCAGACACGAAAGGGTTTTGGACTATATAATTCTATGATACGACATTCTGGAAAAAGCAAAAATATAGGGACAGAAATCACATCAGTGATTATCAGGGGCTGGGGCCTGGGAGAAGGAGTTGACTAAAAACGTACAAGGCAACTTTTCTAGATGGTGGAAACATTCTGTATGTTCATTGTGGTAGTGGTTATATGATTGTAACATTTGTCAAAACACATTACTTAAAAAAGGTGAATTTTACTTTTTGTAAATTGTACTCCACTAAATCTGACCAAAAAAGAGTAAGGTATACTGAGAGGGTCCTCAACAAATATTACTTTACGGGAATTAGATTAATATCTGCTACCTGCCAGCCATTAGCCCATTGTATCAAAGTTCTTACTTGCAAGCAACAGAACTGACTTTGGCTGATTTTAACAGAAGAGAAATTTATTGAAAAGACATTAGACAGCTCAGAAAACTTATAGGGAGGATACAAAGCAGGTTTGGAAAATGGACAACAGCAAGGGAGGCTAGAGAACACCCAGAACCAAGAATAACACTGTAGAGCCTGTCTGGAGAAGACACTGCTGTCTCTGTCTCTGATGCCACAACTTGCCCCACTGTCACCAAGGATACCGGAAACTAGGTACCAGTGTCACATTCCTACCACTTCTGCCCCTGTACACTTGATATTGGTGCTGCAACTGTCTTAGCTGCCTGTGTCTGCCACCAGCATGTATTCTCCTTGGTCCCTCCTTCTTCACTGTCACAGCTTCAGAGTCAAGGTCCAGGGTAGAAGTGTCTGGTTGGCCAAGCCAAAGTCGTGTGCTGTATTCCAGCTGCAAGGAAGGCTAGGAAAGTGAGTGTCTGATGTTTTCAGTTTCTACAGTATCTCCCACCAAGACTCACAAAGTTAGAAGGCAGTTATGCTGGGCAGAAAAATCCATTATATCTATGCATCCATCAAAATATGAACAAAATTTTAAACTTTACTTTCTGTAGCCCTTATCCTGCTAGTGAATGGGCTAGCATTCTGTTAATTTTTATTATTGTATGATGCTGTTTATGATTGTCACAGTCCAGTTTCATATATGATCTTTCATCTTTAGGCTAATTTTTGAAAGACTTTTCTTTTTTTCTTAGAGCAATTTTAGATATATAGCAAAATTGAGAGGAAGGTAGAGGGATTTCCCATACACATGCATAGCTTTCTCCATTATTAAGGCTGCTTTTTTTCTTTTAAAATTTTATTTATCGAGGCAACATTGGTTTGTAACATTATATTTCAACACTATAGCATGCCTACCACCAAAAGTATAGTTTCCATCTGTCACCATACTGTTGATCCCTTTTACCCATTTCTCTCACCTCCTCACCTCCCTTCCCCTCTGGTAACTAATACTCTGTTCTCTGTACCTATGTGTTTGTTTTTGTTTGTTCACTTATTTTCATTTATTTGTTCTTTATATTCCATGTACAAGTGAAATCACATGATATTTGTCTTTTTCCATCTGATTTCTCTCAGCATAATACCCTCAAGCTTTATTCATATTGATACAAGTGGCAAGATTTTATCTTTTTTATGGCTGAGTAGTATTCTATTGTATATATATACCACATCTTTTTTATTTTTTTAACATCTTTATTGGAGTATAATTGCTTTACAATGGCGTGTTAGTTTCTGCTTTATAACAAAGTGAATCAGTTATACATATGTCCCCATGTCTCCTCTCTCTTGCGTCTCCCTCCCTCCCACCCTCCCTATCCCACCCCTCTAGGTGGTCACAAAGCACAGAGCTGATCTCCCTGTGCTATGCGGCTACTTCCCACCAGCTATCTATTTTACATTTGGTAGTGTATATGTGTCCTTGCCACTCTCTCACTTTGTCTCAGCTTACCCTACCCCCTCCCTGTATCCTCAAGTCCATTCTCTAGTAGGTCTACATCTTTATTCCTGTCTTGTCTCTAGGTTCTTCATGACCTTTTTTTTTTTTAGATTCCATATATATGTGTTAGCATACGGTATTTGTTTTTCTCTTTCTGACTTATTTCACTCTGTACGACAGACTCTAGGTCCATCCACCTCACTACAAATAACTCAGTTTCATTCCTTTTTATGGCTGAGTAATATTCCATTGATATATACCACATCTTATTTATCGATCATAAATGGATAAATTTATCCATTCATATGGTTGTTTCCATATCTTGGCTATTGTAAATAATGCTGCCATGAACATAGGGGTGCATATTTTTGTATATTTTTTGTATTCTTCAGATAAATATCCAGAAGTGGAATATCTGGGTCATATGGTAGTTCTGTTCTTAATTTTTTGTGGAGTCTCCATGTTGTTTTCCATAGTGGCTACTTCAGTTTACATTCCCACCAACAGTGCATGAAGGGACATTCCCTTTTCTCCACATCCTCACCAGCACTTATTTCTTGCTTTTTCAATAATGTAGGCTGATTTTAGTTTAAAGAATAATTCTAAATCTGCAAAGAATGACCAATAATATGTGTTTCAAACATGGTGAGTAGTCAGTAAATGTTGTTAAACAAATCCATAAAAGTTAGAAAAAGTATATTTTTCTATAACCAGAAAAATGTGCTTAAAAATACAAAAACAATCAGTACACAAAGAGAGTGTACTGTGATCAAGTGCTGGAATCTCAGGCTAGATCATCATTTGGAAGTGCATTAGTAGCCTGTTATATCAGAAGATGAAATGAGAAAAATCTTGGACTTGTCTTCTTGCAATCTGCTAAGATGACCACCACATACATGCACTAGTGAGGAAGGATGTTCAGGGAAACCAAAGAAAACATGATGGGGGTGGGTAGACATTGTTTGGAAGGACGTGAGGCTGTAGAAATGAAAGGTGGAGAGGATAGTGAGGAGCAGGAGATAGAGAAGCCTCTTGTCTTGCTTTCCTAAGAGACGGTGCAGAGGTTAAGGAGCAGCGTAAAATGGAGCATGCAGATTTGAAAGACTTCTTGCTAGAAGAAAGGCAGAGATAGAGAATGTGGGGTTAAAAATGGATAATGATGTCTGTCAACATTTAATTTGGCTCTTATGACATGAAGTGGAGGCACTTGACTAGGCAACCTTCAGGGCCTCTAATCAGCTGCACACTCACCCCATGCAACAAGAGAAGAGGCCTTGTTAAAAATCTTAGCACAGTGGAGAGGAGAGGGAGACAGCAGCTTTCGACCCTAATGTGAGACCCTGCAAAAGTTGTTATTCATGAGACATTCACTTTCTTCTCTTTCAGATCTGGTTAAGAATGAACACTTGGACGTTTCACTTCATGTGGATTTAGTTAGCATATTGGCAATCTTACTTTTTTTCTGAACAATGTGTTTGTTGTTAGTTTCATGATGGTGGTCATGTTTGTACCTTATTGCTGTTTTCCCGTATACAAATAGATCATTTATGCATTTTCTGAGGTCTTACCTTAATCCTGACTTTCTAAATGCTCTTAAATGTCCCAGATATATATCAGCACACTTTCTTTACTAGCATTTGCCTTTTAAAAAGTGAAATATAAAAGACAGAAGTTAGTTACCATACAATTCACCCTTTTACAGAGTACAGTTCACTGGTTTTTAGAATATTCACAAAGTTGTGTGTCTGTTTCCACTTTATATTTTTATTTTCACCACCCCCAAAAGAAACCCTTTACCTATCAGCAGTCACTCTCCATTCTTTCCTATCACCAGCTCCTGGCAACCACTTATCTATTTTCCATCTCTATGAGTTTGCCTGTTTGGGAAATTTCATACAAATGGAATCATGTAGTATGTGGTCTTTTGTGAATGACTTCTTTTACTAGCAAAATGTTTCCAAAGTTCACCTTCTTGTAGCATGTATCAGTACTTCATTACTTTAAAGAAAAATTGTGGTAAAACATAAAAAATACAAATTTTATCATCTTAACAATTTTAAAATGTACAGTTCTGTGGCATTAGGTACATTCACATTGTTGTACTTCATTCCTTTTTTTTTTTTTTTTTTTTTTTTTTTTACGGTACACGGGCCTCTCACTGTTGTGGTCTCTCCCGTTGCGGAGCACAGGCTCTAGACGCACAGGCTCAGCAGCCATGGCTCACGGGCCCAGCCGCTCCACGGCATGTGGGATCTTCCCGGACCAGGGCATGAACCCGTGTCCCCTGCATCGGCAGACGGACTCTCAACCACTGTGCCACCAGGGAAGCCCCTTCATTCCTTTTTATTGCTGAATAATATTCCATTGTATGGATATACTACATTTTGTTCATCTACTCATCGTTTGGTGGACACTGGATCGTTTCCACTTTTTGGCTGTTATGTTCTGCTATGAACATTTGCGTACCAGAATTTACTTTCAATCTGAAATATTTCAATCATGGTGAAGAAGATTGAACTTTGGACTTGTATTTTAAGTGCATCTCTTAGACTGATGAGGTAATGTTAATGTATTCCTGGGCAATCACCTAACTTCTCTTGGTCTGAGAGCAGGTGGTATTGTCCCCATTTTCTTTCTGTTTTTTTTGCTTGTTTGTTTTTGGCCGTGCCATGCAGCATGTGGGATCTTAGCTCCCCAACCAGGGATCGAACCTGTGCTCCCTGCAGTGGAAGTGCAGAGTCCTAACCACTGGACCACCAGGGAATTCCTGGAAGTTGGCTTTTAGAAAAGAGGGAAAGAAAGGAGGAATGCTTGGGCAGATCTAGACTGAAATTCGAAGTTAATCTTAGGGCTCCACACAGTTTCCTTCCTCTTTCTGTCGTCATCCCTTGTTCTCTCATCTCCAGAGCTCTCTTGCCGCCTCATTACAAGACAGGGAGTGGCATGGACATATATACACTACGAAACGTAGGGTGGATAGCTAGTGAGAAGCAGCCTCATGGCACAGGGAGATCGGCTAGGTGCTTTGTGACCACCTAGAGGGGTGGGATAGGGAGGGTGGGAGGGAGGCTCAAGAGGGAGGGGATATGGGGATATATGTATACATATAACTTATTCACTTTGTTGTACAGCAGAAACTAACACAACATTGTAAAGCAATTATACTCCAGTAAAGATGTTAAAAACAACAACAAAATAGAGTTCCACTGCTCCTCCTCTTCCTCACTTTCCCTCGAAACTCTCCCGCAGTATGATTAATTGTCAGCTTCTTTCAACCACCTAAGTGACCAATAAACCTGTTTTGCTTAGTTTGTTTGCTTTTGGTGGCAGGAGGTGTGTGTGTATGTGTTTATTTGTTAACTTAAATGAAGGTGTAAATGATGGAAATGCTTTGTAATCTAAGGGAGAGATTTTGAGGCAGGACAGGTTTTCTTCATTCATACCACTCAACCTATTGCACCTATTTACTAAAAAAAAAAGACACTTCAAGTAGGGAAGGAAAAGAGGAGTCTGAGGTTCTTAAAACCCTTTAAGAAAGCGTCTCTACCTAAAAATCCCAGGAAGGAATGGCAGAACGTGAGGCTCGTAAAGGTGACAGACAGTTCATTACAAAATCAGAGAAAGAAGTCTCTCAGCTGAATCCCATTTCCAGAGAAAATAATCATTGTAGTGGAGAGTGTGTAGAAGGAGGGGAAGGTATGGCGGAGTAGAGGGCAGTTTTGGAGTTTGGGACACATTTAAATAGAAGCACAACTAGTTAAGACCAGTCCCGTCTCTGATGGAGAAAGAAGTTGATCACCGTGTGCCATCCCAGTGCCTTCCTGGAAATTACCAGTGGTAGTAATTTATACAATCACTTCTTGTTTGCTTAATTACCATACATCACAACAATGATTATGCATTGTCAAATTATTGTGTTTTATTTTATTAGAAAACTGTACATAACCTTTGTAGTTAGGCGTGTTGCTCAATTACTCTCAATAGGAAACATTACTGGTGGGTAAGAGTATTGATATGCAGGTGAGACTTTGTGGTGCTCTTTAAGTCATAATATTTTCTTCGGTAATCATTTAATGAAGCAGTGTGCTAGACCCTGAGGATGTTACAGTGAAAGCCAAGGTCTTAGCTTAAACAGGCTTATGATTAGGTGGGTGAATATCAAATCACCATAATAAACTGTGCTAAGTATTCAGAGGTATAGAAAGGATACTTTGGGACACTTGGCTCAAGATGAGAGTGGTCAGGGTAGGCTTTCTAGAGGAAGTAACAGTTGAACTGTCCTGAATAATAAGTAGGAGCTGTTTGGGCACAGAAATTGGGGGAGGGCTTCCCTGGTGGCACAGTGGTTAAGAATCTGCCCGCCAATGCAGGGAACACGGTTCAAGCCCTGGTCGGGGAAGATCCCACATGCCGCGGAGCAACTAAGCCCGTGTGCCACAACTACTGAGCCTGCACTCTAGAGCCCACAAGCCACAACTACTGAGCCTGCATGCCACAACTACTGAAGCCCGTGTGCCTAGAACCTGTGCTCTGCAATGAGAGAAGCCACCACAATGAGAAGTCCGCACACCACAACGAAGAGTAGCCCCCACTCGCCGCAACTAGAGAAAGCACAGGTACAGCAACAAAGACCCAACGCAGCCAAAAAAAAAAAAAAAAAATTGGGGAAGCCGTGGGACATTACAGGTAGAAGGAACAGCACGGGCACAGGTAGAGGCGTCTTTGCCTACATGTGTTGCCAACTCAGGAAGGGACCAATAAGCATCCATGGGATGGTAAAGGAGATAAAAAACAATACATTTGATCCTGCTGACAAAGAGCACATCGTTTACTTACTGGAGATGTATTTATTCTTTTGTGCCACCAGGGTGTCCTTTAGCGAATTACCTGCCTCTTCCATTGTGCAATATGGTACGCTACTGGCTTGATAAAATTAACACCCCCTACACAAGTGAGCAATTTACTTTCTTCTCACAAAATCAGGGCTAGTAAATTGCTTTGTATTCTTTTAGCTGGTTATATAGGGGGTTTTTTTACAAGTTTTTTTTTTAACAAAAATCCAAAGAGAATTTTATGGACAGGGACTTTTCGAACAAAATGCTTAGATATTCCTACTTGTCATGAAAATGTGCTTAATTGGTGATGATGGATTTAATATTTAATAGTTTGAAAAGCTCCATTCAAACCTAAATGTCCAACAATAGGGGACTGATTGAATAAATCATGGTATATCCTCAGATACTATTTAGCCTTAAGTATGAAGTTATGGAATAATGTTATGACATAGATGCTCACCATGTTGCTGAATGTCCAAGAGTATTCTACAAATGGGTTAGTGAATAACATGGTATCACTTTTCTAAAATGTATATTAACTGGTAAGCTCCAGGCCTCAGTAGCCTGGAAGAATAAAATAGGTCCTTTTTATGTTCTCCAAATGATAATAACCCATCTTGCCCTTTCCTTCTTACCAACCTGTCAGATTCTGGTCTATCCTGTAATACCTTCCAGTTATTTCTGAGAGTCCTAAATGTGCCATATTATTCGTCTTTGGCTCACCCTTGTTGATAGATGCTACCCTTGATGAGCCTCACTGAAGGTACTGCTGAGAACCTCAGGGCCTTGACAGAGAAGCTGCCTCTATTCAGCATGAGTCTATCAGATCCCTTAATTCTGGTGTGCTGGGCTTCCCGGCACAGTGGCACAGTGGTTGAGAATCCGCCTGCCGATGCACGGGACACGGGTTCGTGCCCCGGTCCGGGAAGATCCCACATGCCGCAGAGCGGCTGGGCCTGTGAGCCATGGCCGCTGAGCCTGTGCGTCCAGAGCCTGCGCTCCGCAATGGGAGAGGCCACAACAGTGAGAGGCCTGCGTACCACAAAAAAAAAAAAAAAAAAAAAAAATTCTGGTGTGCCAGAGAGTGCTTGTTCTTTTCAGAGGTGGGGAAAAGTGGCTTCCTCCACAGAGCTGGGCTTTGTTGCAGAAGTCCACAGACCCACTTAAGAAATCCTGCAATTCCTCTAACTGCTGGTCTTCATCCTTTGTTCACAAGGGTTCAAACATGGAAGATCACAGCAGAAGTTACCGTGCTCCCCAGTCCACCTGCTTTCACTCTCTGGGTGAATGGCATCATCGTCTGCCTCCTTGTTCCAGCCAGAAACCTGAGACATTCCAGACTCCTCCCAATCCCTCACGTTGAGCCTCCAAGTTTTCTTTATCCTTTTGTCTTTCAGTCTTGGAAATCTGATAATTCTTTTTGTCTCCACTGCCTCTCCAGAGTTCAGACCTTCATTTCTCATCTGGATTATATTAATAGCCTCCTAATCATTCGTGAAGCTTCCAAGTCTTTCTCCTCTTCTGAGTTAGCTTCCACACTCCATTAGCATGGAACACATAGTCCTTTATGGTCTAGCCTTGATACAGCTCCATCCTTTTCCCTGCCACTCAGTCTCTCTATAGATACATTATTTGGTGTTTCTACTCTCTCAGACATCTGTGTCTTTTTTAAAAATTGTAATAAAATATATATAACATAAAATTTACCATTTTTTAAATGTAAAATTCAGTGGCATTAGGTACATTCACAGTATTGTGTAACCATCACCACTGTCTATTTCCAGAACTTCTTCATCGTCCCAAACAGAACAGCTGTGTCTTTTTTGCCTCACTGCATGGCACATGGGATCTTAGTTCCCCGACCAGGGATGGAACCCGTGCCCCCTGCAGTGGAAATGTGAAGTCCTAACCATCACACCGCCAGAGAATTCCCTGCACTGCTGTGTCTTTTACATGCTGCTTCCTTTAAATAGAATGCCCTGTCCCCCCACTGCCACCCCTGTTCCTCCTAAGGATCTCTCCAGACTTGAATCTAATGCCACCTTGTCTGAGAAACTTTCCACAATTCTTTAGACTTGAGTTTAGTGTATGCTTTTTTGTCTTCCCATGCCACTCTGGACATAAACCTATCATGACACATCTACGATATTATGATTGTTGGCTTATGAGGCTCTTTTCCACTAGACTTTGAGGTCTTTGAATGAAAAGTCTGACTTTGAATAAAGAGTCTTTTATCTCTGCATCCTTAGCTTCTAGCATTGTGCCTGCTGTGAATAAATGATTGGACTCAGCTTCCTATCAGCTAGGCAAATTAGCACTTGCTCACATGCTAGCATTGAATGAAAATCAGGTAGCAGGTCTAAAAGAAATTTCATAAATATAGGCTCTTTCTCCTCTCCTAATGATATTCATGGAAATTTGTTTTTGAGGGCTGCTTTGAGTATGTAATT